>NW_027516071.1:0-66076 GCF_048772815.1 Callospermophilus lateralis
AATGGAAATGCTTTTCCACAGTCTGTGCCAAGGGCTACTTGAAGAGAAACAAACCATAGAGACAAAACTGAGATCTCCTGACTTTTGTCAAGTTTCAAAGTAGTACTACAAACCATATTGGATTTAGAATTCCAAATTCATCTATCTATATAGAAGATACAGAGTGAAACCTAAATATAAAAACTGCTAATGTTGACGAACGCTTCAACCTAGAAGAACAAAATTTGGTGAGCCAAGTGGGATTTGTGTAGTGATCAATACCACCAAGTGTCATCAAGATTGCGTGAAAAAAATTTGCTGGTATTTCGGAAACTCGTTATTTTTTAGATGCTTGGCAATCTCTCTCAATGAAAGTGGTTTTCCACCGTCTGAGCCTTGGGCTACTTGAAGAGGAAAAAAAGCATAGAGACAAAACTGAGACCTCCTTTATTTTGTCAAGTTTCAAAGAGGTACTACAAACCATGTTGGATTTACAGTTCCAAATTCATCTATCTCTATAGGAGAGAACAGAGTGAAACCAAAATATAAAAACTGCTACTGGAGACGAACGCTTCAACCTATAAGAACAAAATTTGATGAGCCAAGTGGGATTGTGAACCGATCATTACCACCAATTATCATCAAGATTGGGTAAAAAAATATTTGCTGGTATTTCGGGAACTCGTAATTTCTTGGAAGTTTGGCAACCCCTCTCAATGAAAGTGCTTTTCCACACTCTGTGCCTAGGACTACTTGAAGAGGAAACAAAACATAGAGACAAAACTGAGAACTACTTCATTTTGTCAAGTTTCAAAGAGCTACTACGAACCATGTTGGATTTAGAGTTCCAAATTCATCTATCTATATAGCAGAGAACAGAGTGAAACCTAAATATAAAAACTGCTACTGTAGACGAACGCTTCAACCTAGAAGAACAAAATTTGGTGAGCCAAGTGGGATTTGTGTACCGATCATCACCACCAAGTATTATTAAGATTGGGTGAAAAAATATTTGCTGGTATTTCGGAAACTCGTTATTTCTTAGAAGCTTGGCAACCCCTATCAATGAAAGTGCTTTTCCACAGTCAGTGCCTAGGGATACTTGAAGAGGAAACAAACCATAGAGACAAAACTGTGAACTCCATTATTTTCTCAAGTTTCAAAGAGCTACTACAAACCATATTGGATTTAGAGTTCCAAATTTATCTATCTATATAGGAGAGAACAGAGTAAAACCTAAAAATAAAAACTGCTACTGTAGACGAATGCTTCAACCTAGAAGAACAAAATTTGGTGAGCCAGGTGGGATTTGTGTACTTGTCCTTACCACCAAATATCATCAAGATTGGGTGAAAAAATATTTGCTGGTATTTCGGAAACTCGTTATTTCTTAGAAGCTTGGCAACCCCTTTCAATGAAAGTGCTTTTCCACCGTCTGTGCAAGGGCTACTTGAAGAGGAAACAAGAATAGAGACAAAAATGAGAACTCCTTTATTTTGTCAAGTTTCAAAGAGCTACTGCAAACCATGTTGGATTTAGAGTTCCAAATTCATCTATCTCTATAGGAGAGAACAGAGTGAAACCTAAAATAAAAACTGCTACTGTGGACAAACGCTTCAACCTTGAAGAACAAAATTTGGTGAGCCAAGTGGGATTTGTGTACCGATCATTATCACCACGTATCATCAACATTGGGTGATAAAATATTTGCTGGTATTTCGGAAAATCGTAATTTCTTGGAAGCTTGGCACCCCCTTTCAATGAAAGTGCTTTTCCACAGTCTCTGCAAAGGGCTACATGAAGCGGAAACAAATCATAGAGACAAAACTGAAAACTTCTTTACTTTGTCAAGTTTCAAAGAGCTACTACAAACCATATTGGATTTAGAGTTCCAAATTCATCTATCTATATAGGAGGGAACAGAGTGAAACCTAATATAAAAACTGCTACTGTAGACGAACGCTTCAACCTAGAAGAACAAAATTTGGTGAGCCAAGTGGGATTTGTGGACTTGTCATTACCACCACGTATCATCAAGATTGGGTGAAAAAATATTTGCTGGTATTTCAGAAACTCGTAATTTCTCGGAAGCCTGGCAACCCTCTCAAGGAAAGTGCTTTTCCACAGTCACTGCTTAGGGCTACTTGAAGGGGAAACAAACCATAGAGACAAAACTGAGAACTCCTTTATTTTGTCAAGTTTCAAAGAGCTACTACAAACAATGTTGGATTTAGAGTTCTAAATTCATCTATCTATATAGGAGAGAACAGAGTGAAACCTAAATAGAAAAATTGCTACTGTAGACGAAAGCTTCAACCTAGAATAACAAAATTTGGTGAGCCAAGTCGGATTTGCATACTGATCATCACCACCAAGTATCATTAAGATTGGATGAAAAAATATTTGATGGCATTTCAGGAACTCATTATTTCTTAGAAGCTTTGCAACCCCTCTCAATGAAAGGGCTTTTCCACAGTCTGTGCCTAGGGCTACTTGAAGAGGAAACAAACCATAGAGACAAAACTGAGAACTCCTTTATTTTGTCACGTTTCAAAGAGCCAGTACAAACCATGTTGGATTTAGAGTTCCAAATTCATCTATCTATATAGCAGAGAACAGAGTGAAACCTAAAAATATAAACTGCTACTGTTAAAGAACGCTTCAACCTAGAAGAACAAAATTTGGTGAGCCAAGTGCGATTTGTGTACCGATCATTACCACAACGTATCATCAACATTGGGTGAAAAAATATTTGCTGGTATTTCGGAAACTCGTAATTATTGGAAGCTTGGCAACCCCTTTCAATGAAAGTGCTTTTCCACAGTCTCTGCTTATGGCGACATGAAGTGGAAACAAACCATAGAGACAAAACTGAGAACTCCTTTACTTTGTCAAGTTTCAAAGAGCTACTAGAAACCATATTGTATTTAGAATTCCAAATTCATCTATCTATATAGAAGAGACAGAGTGAAACCTAAATATAAAAACTGCTAATGTAGACGAACGCTTCAACCTAGAAGAACAAAATTTGATGAGCCAAGTGGGATTGTGAACCGATCATTACCACCAATTATCATCAAGATTGGGTAAAAAAATATTTGCTGGTATTTCGGGAACTCGTAATTTCTTGGAAGCTTGGCAACCCCTCTCAATGAAAGTGCTTTTCCACACTCTGTGCCTAGGACTACTTGAAGAGGAAACAAAACATAGAGACAAAACTGAGAACTACTTCATTTTGTCAAGTTTCAAAGAGCTACTACGAACCATGTTGGATTTAGAGTTCCAAATTCATCTATCTATATAGCAGAGAACAGAGTGAAACCTAAATATAAAAACTGCTACTGTAGACGAACGCTTCAACCTAGAAGAACAAAATTTGGTGAGCCAAGTGGGATTTGTGTACCGATCATCACCACCAAGTATTATTAAGATTGGGTGAAAAAATATTTGCTGGTATTTCGGAAACTCGTTATTTCTTAGAAGCTTGGCAACCCCTATCAATGAAAGTGCTTTTCCACAGTCAGTGCCTAGGGATACTTGAAGAGGAAACAAACCATAGAGACAAAACTGTGAACTCCATTATTTTCTCAAGTTTCAAAGAGCTACTACAAACCATATTGGATTTAGAGTTCCAAATTTATCTATCTATATAGGAGAGAACAGAGTAAAACCTAAAAATAAAAACTGCTACTGTAGACGAATGCTTCAACCTAGAAGAACAAAATTTGGTGAGCCAGGTGGGATTTGTGTACTTGTCCTTACCACCAAATATCATCAAGATTGGGTGAAAAAATATTTGCTGGTATTTCGGAAACTCGTTATTTCTTAGAAGCTTGGCAACCCCTTTCAATGAAAGTGCTTTTCCACCGTCTGTGCAAGGGCTACTTGAAGAGGAAACAAAGAATAGAGACAAAAATGAGAACTCCTTTATTTTGTCAAGTTTCAAAGAGCTACTGCAAACCATGTTGGATTTAGAGTTCCAAATTCATCTATCTCTATAGGAGAGAACAGAGTGAAACCTAAAATAAAAACTGCTACTGTGGACGAACGCTTCAACCTAGAAGAACTAAATTAGGTGAGCCAAGTGGGATTTGTGTAACGATCATTACCACCATGTATCATCAAGAATGGGTGACAAAATATTGGCTGGTATTTCGGAAAATCGTAATTTCTTGGAAGCTTGGCAACCCCTTTCAATGAAAGTGCTTTTCCACAGTCTCTGCCTAGGGCTACCTGAAGCGGAAACAAATCATAGAGACAAACTGAGAACTTCTTTACTTTGTCAAGTTTCAAAGAGCTACTACAAACCATATTGGATTTAGAGTTCCAAATTCATCTATCTGTATAGGAGAGAACAGAGTGAAACCTAAAACTAAAAACTGCTACTGTTAAAGAACGCTTCAACCTAGAAAAACAAAATTTGGTGAGCCAAGTGGGATTTGTGGACTTGTCATTATCACCACGTATCATCAGGATTGGGTGAAAAAATATTTGCTGGTATTTCAGAAACTCGTAATTTTTTGGAAGCTTGGCAACCCCTCTCAAGGAAAGTGCTTTTCTACAGTCAATGCTTAGGGCTACTTGAAGGGGAAACAATCATAGAGACAAAACTGAGAACTCCTTTATTTTGTCAAGTTTCAAAGAGCTACTACAAACCATGTTGGATTTAGAGTTCTATATTCATCTATCTATATAGGAGAGAACAGAGTGAAACCTAAATAGAAAAATTGCTACTGTAGACGAAAGCTTCAACCTAGAAGAACAAAATTTGGTGAGCCATGTGGGATTTGCTTACTGATCATCACCACCAAGTATCATCAAGATTGGATGAAAAAATATTTGCTGGCATTTCGGAAACTCGTTATTTCTTAGAAGCTTGGCAACCAGTCTCAATGAAAGTGCTTTTCCACAGTCTGTGCCTAGGGCTACTTGAAGAGGAAACAAACCATAGAGACAAAACTGAGATCTCCTGACTTTTGTCAAGTTTCAAAGTAGTACTACAAACCATATTGGATTTAGAATTCCAAATTCATCTATCTATATAGAAGATACAGAGTGAAACCTAAATATAAAAACTGCTAATGTTGACGAACGCTTCAACCTAGAAGAACAAAATTTGGTGAGCCAAGTGGGATTTGTGTAGTGATCAATACCACCAAGTGTCATCAAGATTGCGTGAAAAAAAATTTGCTGGTATTTCAGAAACTCGTTATTTTTTAGATGCTTGGCAATCTCTCTCAATGAAAGTGCTTTTCCACCGTCTGAGCCTTGGGCTACTTGAAGAGGAAAAAAAGCATAGAGACAAAACTGAGACCTCCTTTATTTTGTCAAGTTTCAAAGAGGTACTACAAACCATGTTGGATTTCGAGATCCAAATTCATCTATCTATAACGCACAGAAAAGAGTGAAACCTAAATATAAAAACTGCTACTGTAGACGAACGCTTCAACCTAGAAGAACAAAATATGGTGAGCCAAGTGGGATTTGTGTACTGATCATCACCACCAAATATCATCAAGATTGGGTGAAAAAATATTTGCAGGTATTTCGGAAACTCCTTATTTCTTAGAAGCTTGGCAACCCCTCAAAATGGAAGTGCTTTTCAACAGTCTGTGCCAAGGGCTACTTGAAGAGGAAACAAATCATAGGGACAAAACGGAGAACTCCTTTACTTTGTCAAGTTTCAAAGAGCTACTACAAACCATATTGGATTTAGAGTTCCAAATTCATCTATCTATATAGGAGAGAACAGAGTGAAAACTAAATATAAAAACTGCTACTGTAGACGAACGCTTCAACTGAGCAGAAAAAAATTTGGTGAGCCAAGTGGGATTTGTGTACCGATTTTCACCAAGAAGTATCATCAAGATTGGGTGAAAAAATATTTGCTGGTAATTCGGAAACTAGTTATTTCTTAGAAGCTTGGCAACCCCTCTCAAAGAAAGTGCTTTTCCACAGTCTCTGCTTAGGGCTACTTGAAGCGGGAACAAATCAGAGAGACAAAACGGAGATCTCCTTTATTTTGTCAAGTTTCAAAGAGCAACTACAAACTATGTTGGATTTAGAGTTCCAAATTCATCTATCTATATAGCAGAGAACAGAGTAAAACCTAAAAATAAAAACTGCTACTGTAGACGAATGCTTCAACCTAGAAGAACAAAATTTGGTGAGCCAAGTGGGATTTGTGTACTTGTCCTTACCACCAAGTATCATCAAGTTTTTGTGAAAAAATATTTGCTGGTATTTCGGAAACTCGTTATTTCTTAGAAGCTTGGCAACCCCTCTCAATGAAAGTGCTTTTCCACAGTCTCTGCTTAGTGCTACTTGAAGCGGAAACAAATCATCGAGACAAAACTGGGAACTCCTTTATTTTGTCAAGTTTCAAAGAGCCATTACAAACCATGTTGGATTTAGAGTTCCAAATTCATCTATCTATATAGCAGAGAACAGAGTGAAACCTAAACATAAAAGCTGTTACTGTAGAAGTACGCTTAAATCTTGAAGAACAAAATTTGGTGAGCCAAGTGGGATTTGTGTACTGATCATTACCACCAAGTATCATCAAGATTGGGTGAAAAAATATTTGCTGGTATTTCAGAAACTCGTAATTTCTTGGAAGCTTGGCAACCCCTCTCAATGAAAGTGCTTTTTTACAGTCATTGCTTAGGGCTACTTGAAGCGGAAACAAATGAAGAGACAAAACTGAGA
Source organism: Callospermophilus lateralis (assembly GCF_048772815.1). Taxonomy (NCBI): domain Eukaryota; kingdom Metazoa; phylum Chordata; class Mammalia; order Rodentia; family Sciuridae; genus Callospermophilus; species Callospermophilus lateralis. The sequence continues at coordinate 6,688 of NW_027516071.1, forward strand.
ACTCCTTTATTTTGTCAAGTTTCAAAGACCTACTACAAACCATGTTGGATTTAGAGTTCCAAATTCATTTATCTATATAGGAGAGAACAGATTGAAACCTAAATATAAAAATTGCTACTGTAGACGAACGCTTCATTCTAGAAGAACAAAATTTGGTGAGCCCAGTGGGATTTCTGTACTGATCATCACCACCAAGTATCATCAAGATTGGGTGAAAAAATATTTGCTGGTATTTCGGAAACTCGTAATTTCTTGGAAGCTTGGCAACCCCTTTCAATGAAAGTGCTATTCCACAGTCTCTGTTTAGGGCTACATGAAGCGGAAACAAATAATAGAGACAAAACTGAGAACTCCTTTACTTTGTCAAGTTTCAAAGAGCTACCACAAACCATATTGGATTTAGAATTCCAAATTCATCTACCTATATAGGAGAGACACAGTGAAACCTAAATATAAAAACTGCCACTGTAGACGAACGCTTCAACCTAGAAGAACAAAATTTGGTGAGCCAAGTGGGATTTTTGTACTGATCATTACCAGCAAGTGTCATCAAGTTTGCGAGAAAAAATATTTGCTGGTATTTCGGAAACTCGTTATTTCTTAGAAGCTTGGCAACCCCTTTCAATGAAAGTGCTTTTCCACCGTCTGTGCCTAGGGCTATTTGAAGAGGAAACAAAGAATAGAGACAAAAATGAGAACTCCTTTATTTTGTCAAGTTTCAAAGAGCTACTACAAACCATGTTGGATTTACAGTTCCAAATTCATCTATCTCTGTAGGAGAGAACAGAGTGAAACCAAAATATAAAAACTGCTACTGGAGACGAACGCTTCAACCTATAAGAACAAAATTTGATGAGCCAAGTGGGATTGTGAACCGATCATTACCACCAAGTATCATCAAGATTGTGTAAAAAAATATTTGCTGGTATTTCGGAAACTCGTAATTTCTTGGAAGCTTGGCAACCCCTCTCAATGAAAGTGCTTTTCCACACTCTGTGCCTAGGACTACTTGAAGAGGAAACAAAACATAGAGACAAAACTGAGAACTACTTCATTTTGTCAAGTTTCAAAGAGCTACTGCAAACCATGTTGGATTTAGAGTTCCAAATTCATCTATCTATATAGGAGAGAACAGAGTGAAACCTAAATATAAAAACTGCTACTGTAGACGAATGCTTCAACCTAGAAGAACAAAATTTGGTGAGCCAAGTGGGATTTGTGGACTTGTCATTACCACCACGTATCATCAAGATTGGGTGAAAAAATATTTGCTGGTATTTCAGAAACTTGTAATTTCTAGGAAGCTTGGCACCCCTTTCAATGAAAGTGGTTTTCCACAGTCTCTGCTTAGGGCTACTTGAAGCGGAAACAAATCATAGAGACAAACTGAGAACTTCTTTACTTTGTCAAGTTTCAAAGAGCTACTACAAACCATATTGGATTTAGAGTTCCAAATTCATCTATCTGTATAGGAGAGAACAGAGTGAAACCTAAAACTAAAAACTGCTACTGTTAAAGAACGCTTCAACCTAGAAAAACAAAATTTGGTGAGCCAAGTGGGATTTGTGGACTTGTCATTATCACCACGTATCATCAAGATTGGGTGAAAAAATATTTGCTGGTATTTCAGAAACTCGTAATTTTTTGGAAGCTTGGCAACCCATCTCAAGGAAAGTGCTTTTCCACAGTCAATGCTTAGGGCTACTTGAAGGGGAAACAATCATAGAGACAAAACTCGTTAATTCTTAGAAGCTTGGCAACCCCTCTCAATGGAAATGCTTTTCCACAGTCTGTGCCAAGGGCTACTTGAAGAGGAAACAAACCATAGAGACAAAACTGAGATCTCCTGACTTTTGTCAAGTTTCAAAGTAGTACTACAAACCATATTGGATTTAGAATTCCAAATTCATCTATCTATATAGAAGATACAGAGTGAAACCTAAATATAAAAACTGCTAATGTTGACGAACGCTTCAACCTAGAAGAACAAAATTTGGTGAGCCAAGTGGGATTTGTGTAGTGATCAATACCACCAAGTGTCATCAAGATTGCGTGAAAAAAATTTGCTGGTATTTCGGAAACTCGTTATTTTTTAGATGCTTGGCAATCTCTCTCAATGAAAGTGGTTTTCCACCGTCTGAGCCTTGGGCTACTTGAAGAGGAAAAAAAGCATAGAGACAAAACTGAGACCTCCTTTATTTTGTCAAGTTTCAAAGAGGTACTACAAACCATGTTGGATTTACAGTTCCAAATTCATCTATCTCTATAGGAGAGAACAGAGTGAAACCAAAATATAAAAACTGCTACTGGAGACGAACGCTTCAACCTATAAGAACAAAATTTGATGAGCCAAGTGGGATTGTGAACCGATCATTACCACCAATTATCATCAAGATTGGGTAAAAAAATATTTGCTGGTATTTCGGGAACTCGTAATTTCTTGGAAGTTTGGCAACCCCTCTCAATGAAAGTGCTTTTCCACACTCTGTGCCTAGGACTACTTGAAGAGGAAACAAAACATAGAGACAAAACTGAGAACTACTTCATTTTGTCAAGTTTCAAAGAGCTACTACGAACCATGTTGGATTTAGAGTTCCAAATTCATCTATCTATATAGCAGAGAACAGAGTGAAACCTAAATATAAAAACTGCTACTGTAGACGAACGCTTCAACCTAGAAGAACAAAATTTGGTGAGCCAAGTGGGATTTGTGTACCGATCATCACCACCAAGTATTATTAAGATTGGGTGAAAAAATATTTGCTGGTATTTCGGAAACTCGTTATTTCTTAGAAGCTTGGCAACCCCTATCAATGAAAGTGCTTTTCCACAGTCAGTGCCTAGGGATACTTGAAGAGGAAACAAACCATAGAGACAAAACTGTGAACTCCATTATTTTCTCAAGTTTCAAAGAGCTACTACAAACCATATTGGATTTAGAGTTCCAAATTTATCTATCTATATAGGAGAGAACAGAGTAAAACCTAAAAATAAAAACTGCTACTGTAGACGAATGCTTCAACCTAGAAGAACAAAATTTGGTGAGCCAGGTGGGATTTGTGTACTTGTCCTTACCACCAAATATCATCAAGATTGGGTGAAAAAATATTTGCTGGTATTTCGGAAACTCGTTATTTCTTAGAAGCTTGGCAACCCCTTTCAATGAAAGTGCTTTTCCACCGTCTGTGCAAGGGCTACTTGAAGAGGAAACAAGAATAGAGACAAAAATGAGAACTCCTTTATTTTGTCAAGTTTCAAAGAGCTACTGCAAACCATGTTGGATTTAGAGTTCCAAATTCATCTATCTCTATAGGAGAGAACAGAGTGAAACCTAAAATAAAAACTGCTACTGTGGACAAACGCTTCAACCTTGAAGAACAAAATTTGGTGAGCCAAGTGGGATTTGTGTACCGATCATTATCACCACGTATCATCAACATTGGGTGATAAAATATTTGCTGGTATTTCGGAAAATCGTAATTTCTTGGAAGCTTGGCACCCCCTTTCAATGAAAGTGCTTTTCCACAGTCTCTGCAAAGGGCTACATGAAGCGGAAACAAATCATAGAGACAAAACTGAAAACTTCTTTACTTTGTCAAGTTTCAAAGAGCTACTACAAACCATATTGGATTTAGAGTTCCAAATTCATCTATCTATATAGGAGGGAACAGAGTGAAACCTAAATATAAAAACTGCTACTGTAGACGAACGCTTCAACCTAGAAGAACAAAATTTGGTGAGCCAAGTGGGATTTGTGGACTTGTCATTACCACCACGTATCATCAAGATTGGGTGAAAAAATATTTGCTGGTATTTCAGAAACTCGTAATTTCTCGGAAGCCTGGCAACCCTCTCAAGGAAAGTGCTTTTCCACAGTCACTGCTTAGGGCTACTTGAAGGGGAAACAAACCATAGAGACAAAACTGAGAACTCCTTTATTTTGTCAAGTTTCAAAGAGCTACTACAAACAATGTTGGATTTAGAGTTCTAAATTCATCTATCTATATAGGAGAGAACAGAGTGAAACCTAAATAGAAAAATTGCTACTGTAGACGAAAGCTTCAACCTAGAATAACAAAATTTGGTGAGCCAAGTCGGATTTGCATACTGATCATCACCACCAAGTATCATTAAGATTGGATGAAAAAATATTTGATGGCATTTCAGGAACTCATTATTTCTTAGAAGCTTTGCAACCCCTCTCAATGAAAGGGCTTTTCCACAGTCTGTGCCTAGGGCTACTTGAAGAGGAAACAAACCATAGAGACAAAACTGAGAACTCCTTTATTTTGTCACGTTTCAAAGAGCCAGTACAAACCATGTTGGATTTAGAGTTCCAAATTCATCTATCTATATAGCAGAGAACAGAGTGAAACCTAAAAATATAAACTGCTACTGTTAAAGAACGCTTCAACCTAGAAGAACAAAATTTGGTGAGCCAAGTGCGATTTGTGTACCGATCATTACCACAACGTATCATCAACATTGGGTGAAAAAATATTTGCTGGTATTTCGGAAACTCGTAATTATTGGAAGCTTGGCAACCCCTTTCAATGAAAGTGCTTTTCCACAGTCTCTGCTTATGGCGACATGAAGTGGAAACAAACCATAGAGACAAAACTGAGAACTCCTTTACTTTGTCAAGTTTCAAAGAGCTACTAGAAACCATATTGTATTTAGAATTCCAAATTCATCTATCTATATAGAAGAGACAGAGTGAAACCTAAATATAAAAACTGCTAATGTAGACGAACGCTTCAACCTAGAAGAACAAAATTTGATGAGCCAAGTGGGATTGTGAACCGATCATTACCACCAATTATCATCAAGATTGGGTAAAAAAATATTTGCTGGTATTTCGGGAACTCGTAATTTCTTGGAAGCTTGGCAACCCCTCTCAATGAAAGTGCTTTTCCACACTCTGTGCCTAGGACTACTTGAAGAGGAAACAAAACATAGAGACAAAACTGAGAACTACTTCATTTTGTCAAGTTTCAAAGAGCTACTACGAACCATGTTGGATTTAGAGTTCCAAATTCATCTATCTATATAGCAGAGAACAGAGTGAAACCTAAATATAAAAACTGCTACTGTAGACGAACGCTTCAACCTAGAAGAACAAAATTTGGTGAGCCAAGTGGGATTTGTGTACCGATCATCACCACCAAGTATTATTAAGATTGGGTGAAAAAATATTTGCTGGTATTTCGGAAACTCGTTATTTCTTAGAAGCTTGGCAACCCCTATCAATGAAAGTGCTTTTCCACAGTCAGTGCCTAGGGATACTTGAAGAGGAAACAAACCATAGAGACAAAACTGTGAACTCCATTATTTTCTCAAGTTTCAAAGAGCTACTACAAACCATATTGGATTTAGAGTTCCAAATTTATCTATCTATATAGGAGAGAACAGAGTAAAACCTAAAAATAAAAACTGCTACTGTAGACGAATGCTTCAACCTAGAAGAACAAAATTTGGTGAGCCAGGTGGGATTTGTGTACTTGTCCTTACCACCAAATATCATCAAGATTGGGTGAAAAAATATTTGCTGGTATTTCGGAAACTCGTTATTTCTTAGAAGCTTGGCAACCCCTTTCAATGAAAGTGCTTTTCCACCGTCTGTGCAAGGGCTACTTGAAGAGGAAACAAAGAATAGAGACAAAAATGAGAACTCCTTTATTTTGTCAAGTTTCAAAGAGCTACTGCAAACCATGTTGGATTTAGAGTTCCAAATTCATCTATCTCTATAGGAGAGAACAGAGTGAAACCTAAAATAAAAACTGCTACTGTGGACGAACGCTTCAACCTAGAAGAACTAAATTAGGTGAGCCAAGTGGGATTTGTGTAACGATCATTACCACCATGTATCATCAAGAATGGGTGACAAAATATTGGCTGGTATTTCGGAAAATCGTAATTTCTTGGAAGCTTGGCAACCCCTTTCAATGAAAGTGCTTTTCCACAGTCTCTGCCTAGGGCTACCTGAAGCGGAAACAAATCATAGAGACAAACTGAGAACTTCTTTACTTTGTCAAGTTTCAAAGAGCTACTACAAACCATATTGGATTTAGAGTTCCAAATTCATCTATCTGTATAGGAGAGAACAGAGTGAAACCTAAAACTAAAAACTGCTACTGTTAAAGAACGCTTCAACCTAGAAAAACAAAATTTGGTGAGCCAAGTGGGATTTGTGGACTTGTCATTATCACCACGTATCATCAGGATTGGGTGAAAAAATATTTGCTGGTATTTCAGAAACTCGTAATTTTTTGGAAGCTTGGCAACCCCTCTCAAGGAAAGTGCTTTTCTACAGTCAATGCTTAGGGCTACTTGAAGGGGAAACAATCATAGAGACAAAACTGAGAACTCCTTTATTTTGTCAAGTTTCAAAGAGCTACTACAAACCATGTTGGATTTAGAGTTCTATATTCATCTATCTATATAGGAGAGAACAGAGTGAAACCTAAATAGAAAAATTGCTACTGTAGACGAAAGCTTCAACCTAGAAGAACAAAATTTGGTGAGCCATGTGGGATTTGCTTACTGATCATCACCACCAAGTATCATCAAGATTGGATGAAAAAATATTTGCTGGCATTTCGGAAACTCGTTATTTCTTAGAAGCTTGGCAACCAGTCTCAATGAAAGTGCTTTTCCACAGTCTGTGCCTAGGGCTACTTGAAGAGGAAACAAACCATAGAGACAAAACTGAGATCTCCTGACTTTTGTCAAGTTTCAAAGTAGTACTACAAACCATATTGGATTTAGAATTCCAAATTCATCTATCTATATAGAAGATACAGAGTGAAACCTAAATATAAAAACTGCTAATGTTGACGAACGCTTCAACCTAGAAGAACAAAATTTGGTGAGCCAAGTGGGATTTGTGTAGTGATCAATACCACCAAGTGTCATCAAGATTGCGTGAAAAAAAATTTGCTGGTATTTCAGAAACTCGTTATTTTTTAGATGCTTGGCAATCTCTCTCAATGAAAGTGCTTTTCCACCGTCTGAGCCTTGGGCTACTTGAAGAGGAAAAAAAGCATAGAGACAAAACTGAGACCTCCTTTATTTTGTCAAGTTTCAAAGAGGTACTACAAACCATGTTGGATTTCGAGATCCAAATTCATCTATCTATAACGCACAGAAAAGAGTGAAACCTAAATATAAAAACTGCTACTGTAGACGAACGCTTCAACCTAGAAGAACAAAATATGGTGAGCCAAGTGGGATTTGTGTACTGATCATCACCACCAAATATCATCAAGATTGGGTGAAAAAATATTTGCAGGTATTTCGGAAACTCCTTATTTCTTAGAAGCTTGGCAACCCCTCAAAATGGAAGTGCTTTTCAACAGTCTGTGCCAAGGGCTACTTGAAGAGGAAACAAATCATAGGGACAAAACGGAGAACTCCTTTACTTTGTCAAGTTTCAAAGAGCTACTACAAACCATATTGGATTTAGAGTTCCAAATTCATCTATCTATATAGGAGAGAACAGAGTGAAAACTAAATATAAAAACTGCTACTGTAGACGAACGCTTCAACTGAGCAGAAAAAAATTTGGTGAGCCAAGTGGGATTTGTGTACCGATTTTCACCAAGAAGTATCATCAAGATTGGGTGAAAAAATATTTGCTGGTAATTCGGAAACTAGTTATTTCTTAGAAGCTTGGCAACCCCTCTCAAAGAAAGTGCTTTTCCACAGTCTCTGCTTAGGGCTACTTGAAGCGGGAACAAATCAGAGAGACAAAACGGAGATCTCCTTTATTTTGTCAAGTTTCAAAGAGCAACTACAAACTATGTTGGATTTAGAGTTCCAAATTCATCTATCTATATAGCAGAGAACAGAGTAAAACCTAAAAATAAAAACTGCTACTGTAGACGAATGCTTCAACCTAGAAGAACAAAATTTGGTGAGCCAAGTGGGATTTGTGTACTTGTCCTTACCACCAAGTATCATCAAGTTTTTGTGAAAAAATATTTGCTGGTATTTCGGAAACTCGTTATTTCTTAGAAGCTTGGCAACCCCTCTCAATGAAAGTGCTTTTCCACAGTCTCTGCTTAGTGCTACTTGAAGCGGAAACAAATCATCGAGACAAAACTGGGAACTCCTTTATTTTGTCAAGTTTCAAAGAGCCATTACAAACCATGTTGGATTTAGAGTTCCAAATTCATCTATCTATATAGCAGAGAACAGAGTGAAACCTAAACATAAAAGCTGTTACTGTAGAAGTACGCTTAAATCTTGAAGAACAAAATTTGGTGAGCCAAGTGGGATTTGTGTACTGATCATTACCACCAAGTATCATCAAGATTGGGTGAAAAAATATTTGCTGGTATTTCAGAAACTCGTAATTTCTTGGAAGCTTGGCAACCCCTCTCAATGAAAGTGCTTTTTTACAGTCATTGCTTAGGGCTACTTGAAGCGGAAACAAATGAAGAGACAAAACTGAGAACTCCTTTATTTTGTCAAGTTTCAAAGACCTACTACAAACCATGTTGGATTTAGAGTTCCAAATTCATTTATCTATATAGGAGAGAACAGATTGAAACCTAAATATAAAAATTGCTACTGTAGACGAACGCTTCATTCTAGAAGAACAAAATTTGGTGAGCCCAGTGGGATTTCTGTACTGATCATCACCACCAAGTATCATCAAGATTGGGTGAAAAAATATTTGCTGGTATTTCGGAAACTCGTAATTTCTTGGAAGCTTGGCAACCCCTTTCAATGAAAGTGCTATTCCACAGTCTCTGTTTAGGGCTACATGAAGCGGAAACAAATAATAGAGACAAAACTGAGAACTCCTTTACTTTGTCAAGTTTCAAAGAGCTACCACAAACCATATTGGATTTAGAATTCCAAATTCATCTACCTATATAGGAGAGACACAGTGAAACCTAAATATAAAAACTGCCACTGTAGACGAACGCTTCAACCTAGAAGAACAAAATTTGGTGAGCCAAGTGGGATTTTTGTACTGATCATTACCAGCAAGTGTCATCAAGTTTGCGAGAAAAAATATTTGCTGGTATTTCGGAAACTCGTTATTTCTTAGAAGCTTGGCAACCCCTTTCAATGAAAGTGCTTTTCCACCGTCTGTGCCTAGGGCTATTTGAAGAGGAAACAAAGAATAGAGACAAAAATGAGAACTCCTTTATTTTGTCAAGTTTCAAAGAGCTACTACAAACCATGTTGGATTTACAGTTCCAAATTCATCTATCTCTGTAGGAGAGAACAGAGTGAAACCAAAATATAAAAACTGCTACTGGAGACGAACGCTTCAACCTATAAGAACAAAATTTGATGAGCCAAGTGGGATTGTGAACCGATCATTACCACCAAGTATCATCAAGATTGTGTAAAAAAATATTTGCTGGTATTTCGGAAACTCGTAATTTCTTGGAAGCTTGGCAACCCCTCTCAATGAAAGTGCTTTTCCACACTCTGTGCCTAGGACTACTTGAAGAGGAAACAAAACATAGAGACAAAACTGAGAACTACTTCATTTTGTCAAGTTTCAAAGAGCTACTGCAAACCATGTTGGATTTAGAGTTCCAAATTCATCTATCTCTATAGGAGAGAACAGAGTGAAACCTAAAAATAAAAACTGCTACTGTGGAGGAACGCTTCAAACTTGAAGAACAAAATTTGGTGAGCCAAGTGGGATTTGTGTACCGATCATTACCACCACGTATCATCAACATTGGGTGATAAAATATTTGCTGGTATTTCGGAAAATCGTAATTTCTTGGAAGCTTGGCACCCCCTTTCAATGAAAGTGCTTTTCCACAGTCTCTGCATAAAGCTACATGAAGTGGAAACAAATCATAGAGACAAAACTGAAAACTTCTTTACTCTGTCAAGTTTCAAAGAGCTACTACAAACCATATTGGATTTAGAGTTCCAAATTCATCTATCTATATAGGAGAGAACAGAGTGAAACCTAAATATAAAAACTGCTACTGTAGACGAATGCTTCAACCTAGAAGAACAAAATTTGGTGAGCCAAGTGGGATTTGTGGACTTGTCATTACCACCACGTATCATCAAGATTGGGTGAAAAAATATTTGCTGGTATTTCAGAAACTCGTAATTTCTCGGAAGCCTGGCAACCCTCTCAAGGAAAGTGCTTTTCCACAGTCACTGCTTAGGGCTACTTGAAGGGGAAACAAACCATAGAGACAAAACTGAGAACTCCTTTATTTTGTCAAGTTTCAAAGAGCTACTACAAACCATGTTGGATTTAGAGTTCTAAATTCATCTATCTATATAGGAGAGAACAGAGTGAAACCTAAATAGAAAAATTGCTACTGTAGACGAAAGCTTCAACCTAGAATAACAAAACTTGGTGAGCCAAGTCGGATTTGCATACTGATCATCACCACCAAGTATCATCAAGATTGGATGAAAAAATATTTGCTGGCATTTCGGAAACTCGTTATTTCTTAGAAGCCTGGCAACCCCTCTCAATGAAAGGGCTTTTCCACAGTCTGTGCCTAGGGCTATTTGAAGAGGAAACAAACCATAGAGACAAAACTGAGAACTCCTTTATTTTGTCACGTTTCAAAGAGCCAGTACAAACCATGTTGGATTTAGAGTTCCAAATTCATCTATCTATATAGCAGAGAACAGAGTGAAACCTAAAAATATAAACTGCTACTGTTAAAGAACGCTTCAACCTAGAAGAACAAATTTGGTGAGCCAAGTGCGATTTGTGTACCGATCATTACCACAACGTATCATCAACATTGGGTGAAAAAATATTTGCTGGTATTTCAGAAACTCGTAATTATTGGAAGCTTGGAAACCCCTTTCAATGAAAGTGCTTTTCCACAGTCTCTGCTTAGGGCTACATGAAGTGGAAACAAACCATAGAGACAAAACTGAGAACTCCTTTACTTTGTCAAGTTTCAAAGAGCTACTAGAAACCATATTGTATTTAGAATTCCAAATTCATCTATCTATATAGAAGAGACAGAGTGAAACCTAAATATAAAAACTGCTAATGTAGACGAACGCTTCAACCTAGAAGAACAAAATTTGGTGAGCCAAGTGGGATTTGTGTACTTGTCCTTACCACCAAATATCATCAAGATTGGGTGAAAAAATATTTGCTGGTATTTCGGTAACTCGTTATTTCTTAGAAGCTTGGCAACCCCTCTCAAGGAAAGTGCTTTTCCACCGTCTGTGCCTAGGGCTACTTGAAGAGGAAACACAGAATAGAGACAAAAATGAGAACTCCTTTATTTTGTCAAGTTTCAAAGAGCTACTACAATCCTTGATGCATTTAGAGTTCCAAATTCATCTATCTATATCACAGAGAACAGAGTTAAACCTAAATATAAAAACTGCTACTGTAGACGAATGCTTCAACCTAGAAGAACAAAATTTGGTGAGCCAAGTGGGATTTGTGTACTTGTCCTTACCACCAAGTATCATCAAGATTGGGTGAAAAAATATTTGTTGGTATTTCGGAAACTCGTTAATTCTTAGAAGCTTGGCAACCCCTCTCAATGGAAATGCTTTATACAGTCTGTTCCAAGGGCTACTTGAAGAGGAAACAAATCATAGAGACAAAACTGAGAACTCCTTTACTTTGTCAAGTTTCAAAGAGCTACTACAAACCATATTGGATTTAGAGTTCCAAATTCATCTATCTATATAGGAGAGAACATAGTGAAACCTAAAAATAAAAACTACAACTGTAGACGAACGCTTCAACCTAGAAGAACAAAATTTGGTGAGCCAAGTGGGATTTGTGGACTTGTCATTACCACCACGTATCATCAAGATTGGGTGAAAAAATATTTGCTGGTATTTCAGAAACTTGCAATGTCTTGGAAGCTTGGCATCCCTCTCAATGAAAGTGCTTTTCCACAGTCTCTGCTTAGGGCTACTTGAAGCAGAAACAAATCATAGAGACAAAACTGAGAACTCCTTTATTTTGTCAAGTTTCAAAGAGCTACTACAAACCATATTGGATTTAGAGTTCCAAATTCATCTATCTGTATAGGAGAGAACAGAGTGAAACCTAAATATAAAAAATGCTACTGTAGACGAACGCTTCAACCTAGAAGAACAAAATTTGGTGAGCCAAGTGGAATTTGTGTACCGATCATCACCACAAACTATCATCAAGATTGGGTGAAAAAATATTTGCTGGTATTTCGGAAACTCGTTATTTCTTGGAAGCTTGGCAACCCCTATCAATGAAAGTGCTTTTCCACAGTCAGTGCCTAGGAATACTTGAAGAGGAAACAAACCACAGAGACAAAACTGAGAACTTCTTTATTTTGTGAAGTTTCAAAGAGCTACTACAAACCATGTTGGATTTAGAGTTCCAAATTCATCTATCTATATAGCAGAGAACAGAGTGAAACCTAAATATAAAAACTGCTACTGTAGACGAATGCTTCAACCTAGAAGAACAAAATTCGGTGAGCCAAGTGGGATTTGTGTACTTGTCCTTACCACCAAGTATCATCAAGATTGGGTGAAAAAATATTTGCTGGTATTTCGGAAACTCGTTATTTCTTAGAAGCTTGGCAACCCCTCTCAATGAAAGTGCTTTTCCACAGTCTCTGCTTAGTGCTACTTGAATCGGAAACAAATCATCGAGACAAAACTGAGAACTCCTTTATTTTGTCAAGATTCAAAAGCTACTACAAACCATTTACGATTTAGAGTTCCAAATTCATCAATCTATATAAGAGAGAACAGAGAGAAAATTAAATGTAAAAACTGCTACTGTAGACGAACGCTTCAACCTAGAAGAACAAATTTTGGTGAGCCAAGTGGGATTTTTGTACCGATCTTCACCACCAAGTATCATCAATATTGGGTGAAAAAGTATTTGCTGGTAATTCGGAAACTCATTATTTCTTAGAAGCTGGCAACCCCTCTCAATAAAAGTGCTTTTCCACAGTCTCTGCTTAGGGCTACTTGAAGCGGAAACAAATCATAGAGACAAAACTGAGAACTCCTTTACTTGGTCAAGTTTCAAAGAGCTACTACAAACCATATTGGATTTAGAGTTCCAAATTCATCTATCTATATAGGAGAGAACAGAGTAAAACCTAAATATAAAAACTGCTACTGTAGATGAATGCTTCAACCTAGAAGAACAAAATTTGGTGAGCCAAGTTGAATTTGTGTACTGATCATTACCACCAAGTGTCATCAAGATTGCGTGAAAAAATATTTGCTGGTATTTCGGAAACTCGTTATTTCTTAGAAGTTTGGAAACCCCACTCAATGAAAGTGCTTTTCCACTGTCTGTTCCTTGGGGTACTTGAAGAGGAAACAAACCATAAAGACAAAACTGAGAACTCCTTTAATTTGTCACGTTTCAAAGAGCTACTACAAACCATGTTGGATTTAGAGTTCCAAATTCATCTATCTATATAGGAGAGAACAGAGTGAAACCTAAAAATAAAAACTGCTACTGTAGACGAACGCTTCAACCTAGAAGAACAAAATTTAGTGAGCCAGTGGGATTTGTACTTGTCATTACCACCACGTATCATCAATTTGGGTGAAAAAATATTTCCTGGTATTTCGGAAACTCGTAATTTCATGGAAGCTTGGCAACCCCTCTCAATGAAATTGCTTTTCCAGAGTCTCTGCTTAGGGCTACTTGAAGCGGACACAAATCATACAGACAGAACTGAGAACTCCTTTATTTTGTCAAGTTTCAAAGTGTTACTACAAACCATATTGGATTTAGAGTTCCAAATTCATCTATCTCTATAGGAGAGAACAGAGTGAAACCTAAATATAAAAACTGCTACTGTAGACGAACGCTTCAACCTAGAAGAACAGAATTTGGTGAGCCAAGTCGGATTTGTGTACCTATCTTCACCACCAAGTATCATCAAGATTGGGTGAAAAAATATCTGCTGGTAATTCGGAAACTAGTTATTTCTTAGAAGCATGGCCACCCCTCTCAATGAAAGTGATTTTCCACAGTCTCTGCTTAGGGCTACTTGAAGCGGAAACAAATCATAGAGACAAAACTGAGAACTCCTTTATTTTGTCAAGTTTCAAATAGCTACTAGAAACCATATTGGATTTAGAATTCCAAATTCATCTATCTATATAGGAGAGAGAGAGTGAAACCTAAATATAAAAACTGCTAATGTAGAAGAACGCTTCAACCTAGAAGAACAAAATTTGGTGAGCCAAGTTGGATTTGTGTACTGATCATTACCACCAAGTGTCATCATGATTGCGTGAAAAAAAATTTGCTGGTATTTCGGAAAATCCTTATTTCTTAGAAGCTTTTCAACCCCTCTCAATGAAAGTGCTTTTCCACCGTCTGTGCCTTGGGCTACTTGAAATGGAAACAAACCATAGAGACAAAACTGAGTACTCCTTTATTTTGTCAAGTTTCAAAGAGCTACTACAAACCATGTTGGATTTAGAGTTCCAATTTCATCTATCTATATCTCAGTGAACAGAGTGAAACCTAAATATAAAAACTGCTACTGTAGACGAACGCTTCAACCTAGAAGAACAAAATTTGGTGAGCCAAGTGGGATTTGAGTACCGATCATTACCACCAAGTATCATCAAGATTGGGTGAGAAAATATTTGCTGGTATTTCGGAAACTCGTAATTTCTTGGAAGCTTGGCAACCCCTCTCAATGAAAGTGCTTTTCCACAGTCACTGCTTAGGGCTACTTGAAGCGGAAACAAAACATAGGGACAAAACTGAGAACTCCTTTATTTTGTCAAGTTTCAGAGAGCTACTACAAATCATATTGGATTTAGATTTCCAAATTCATCTGTCTATATAGGAGAGTACAGAGTGAAACCTAAATATAAAAACTGCTACTGTAGACGAACGCTTCAAACTAGAAGAAAAAAATTTGGTGAGCCAAGTGGGATTTTTGTACCGATCATCACCACAAACTATCATCAAGATTGGGTGAAAAAATATTTGCTGGTATTTCGGAAACTCGTTATTTCTTGGAAGCTTGGCAACCCCTATCAATGAAAGTGCTTTTCCACAGTCAGTGCCTAGGAATACTTGAAGAGGAAACAAACCACAGAGACAAAACTGAGAACTTCTTTATTTTGTGAAGTTTCAAAGAGCTACTACAAACCATGTTGGATTTAGAGTTCCAAATTCATCTATCTATATAGCAGAGAACAGAGTGAAACCTAAATATAAAAACTGCTACTGTGGACGAATGCTTCAACCTAGAAGAACAAAATTTGGTGAGCCAAGTGGGATTTGTGTACCGATCATTTTCACCACGTATCATCAACATTGGGTGACAAAATATTTGCTGGTATTTCGGAAAATCGTAATTTCTTAGAAGCTTGGCAACCCCTTTCAATGTAAGTGCTTTTCCACAGTCTCTGCATAGGGCTACATGAAGTGGAAACAAATCATAGAGACAAAACTGAGAAATTCTTTACTTTGTCAAGTTTCAAAGAGCTCCTACAAACCATATTGGATTTAGAGTTCCAAATTCATCTATCTATATAAGAGAGAACAGATGAAACCTAAAACTAAAAACTGCTACTGTTAAAGAACGCTTCAACCTATAAGAACAAAATTTGGTGAGCCAAGTGGGATTTGTGGACTTGTCATTATCACCACGTATCATCAAGATTGGGTTAAAAAATATTTGCTGGTATTTCAGAAACTCGTAATTTCTTGGAAGCTTGGTAACCCCTCTCAAGGAAAGTGCTTTTCCACAGTCACTGCTTAGAGCTACTTGAAGGGGAAACAAATCATAGAGACAAAACTGAGAACTCCTTTATTTTGTCAAGTTTCAGAGAGCTACTACAAACCATGTTGGATTTAGAGTTCTAAATTCATCTATCTATATAGGAGAGAACAGAGTGAAACCTAAATAGAAAAATTGCTACTATAGACGAAAGCTTCAACCTAGAAGAACAAAATTTGGTGAGCCAAGTGGGATTTTCGTACTGATCATCACCACCAAGTATCATCAAGATTTGATGAAAAAATATTTGCTGGCATTTCGGAAACTCGTTATTTCTTAGAAGCTTGGCAACCCCACTCAATGAAAGTGCTTTTCCGCAGTCTGTGCCTAGGGCTACTTGAAGAGGAATCAAACCATAGAGACAAAACTGAGAACTCCTTTATTTTGTCACGTTTCAAAGAGCCACTACAATCCATGTTGGATTTAGAGTTCCAAATTCATCTATCTATATAGCAGAGAACAGAGTGAAACCTAAATATAAAAACTGCTACTGTTAAAGAACGCTTCAACCTAGAAGAACAAAATTTGGTGAGCCAAGTGGGATTTGTGTGCTGATCATTACCACAACGTATGATCAACATTCGGTGAAAAAATATTTGCGGGTATTTCGGACACTCGTAATTATTGGAAGCTTAGCAACCCCTTTCAATGAAAGTGCTTTTCCACAGTCTCTGCTTAGGGCTACATGAAGTGGAAACAAACCATAGAGACAAAACTGGGAACTCCTTTACTTTGTCAAGTTTCAAAGAGCTACTAGAAACCATATTGTATTTAGAATTCCAAATTCATCTATCTATATAGAAGAGACAGAGTGAAACCTAAATATAAAAACTGCTAATGTAGACGAACGCTTCAACCTAGAAGAACAAAATTTGGTGAGCCAAGTGGGATTTGTGTACTTGTCCTTACCACCAAATATCATCAAGATTGGGTGAAAAAATATTTGCTGGTATTTCGGTAACTCGTTATGTCTTAGAAGCTTGGCAACCCCTCTCAAGGAAAGTGCTTTTCCACCGTCTGTGCCTAGGGCTACTTGAAGAGGAAACACAGAATAGAGACAAAAATGAGAACTCCTTTATTTTGTCAAGTTTCAAAGAGCTACTACAATCCTTGATGCATTTAGAGTTCCAAATTCATCTATCTATATCACAGAGAACAGAGATAAACCTAAATATAAAAACTGCTACTTAGACGAATGCTTCAAACTAGAAGAACAAAATTTGGTGAGCCAAGTGGGATTTGTGTACTTGTCCTTACCACCAAGTATCATCAAGATTGGGTGAAAAAATATTTGTTGGTATTTCGGAAACTCGTTAATTCTTAGAAGCTTGGCAACCCCTCTCAATGGAAATGCTTTATACAGTCTGTGCCAAGGGCTACTTGAAGAGGAAACAAATCATAGAGACAAAACTGAGAACTCCTTTACTTTGTCAAGTTTCAAAGAGCTACTACAAACCATATTGGATTTAGAGTTCCAAATTCATCTATCTATATAGGAGAGAACATAGTGAAACCTAAAAATAAAAACTGCTACTGTAGACGAACGCTTCAACCTGGAAGAACAAAATTTGGTGAGCCAAGTGGGATTTGTGGACTTGTCATTACCACCACGTATCATCAAGATTGGGTGAAAAAATATTTGCTGGTATTTCAGAAACTTGCAATGTCTTGGAAGCTTGGCATCCCTCTCAATGAAAGTGCTTTTCCACAGTCTCTGCTTAGGGCTACTTGAAGCAGAAACAAATCATAGAGACAAAACTGAGAACTCCTTTATTTTGTCAAGTTTCAAAGAGCTACTACAAACCATATTGGATTTAGAGTTCCAAATTCATCTATCTATATAGGAGAGAACAGAGTGAAACCTAAATATAAAAAATGCTACTGTAGACGAACGCTTCAACCTAAAAGAACAAAATTTGGTGAGCCAAGTGGAATTTGTGTACCGATCTTCACCACCAAGTATCATTAAGATTGGGTGAAAAAATATTTGCTGGTATTTCAGAAACTCGTTATTTCTTAGAAGCTTGGCAACCCCTCTCAATGAAAGTGCTTTTCCACAGTCTCTGCTTATGGCTACTTGAAGCGGAAACAAATCATAGAGACAAAACTGAGAACTCATTTATTTTGTCAAGATTCAAAAGCTACTACAAACCATTTACGATTTAGAGTTCCAAATTCATCAATCTATATAAGAGAGAACAGAGAGAAAATTAAATGTAAAAACTGCTACTGTAGACGAACGCTTCAACCTAGAAGAACAAATTTTGGTGAGCCAAGTGGGATTTTTGTACCGATCTTCACCACCAAGTATCATCAATATTGGGTGAAAAAGTATTTGCTGGTAATTCGGAAACTCATTATTTCTTAGAAGCTGGCAACCCCTCTCAATAAAAGTGCTTTTCCACAGTCTCTACTTAGGGCTACTTGAAGCGGAAACAAATCATAGAGACAAAACTGAGAACTCCTTTACTTGGTCAAGTTTCAAAGAGCTACTACAAACCATATTGGATTTAGAGTTCCAAATTCATCTATCTATATAGGAGAGAACAGAGTAAAACCTAAATATAAAAACTGCTACTGTAGACGAATGCTTCAACCTAGAAGAACAAAATTTGGTGAGCCAAGTTGAATTTGTGTACTGATCATTACCACCAAGTGTCATCAAGATTGCGTGAAAAAATATTTGCTGGTATTTCGGAAACTCGTTATTTCTTAGAAGTTTGGAAACCCCACTCAATGAAAGTGCTTTTCCACTGTCTGTTCCTTGGGGTACTTGAAGAGGAAACAAACCATAAAGACAAAACTGAGAACTCCTTTAATTTGTCACGTTTCAAAGAGCTACTACAAACCATGTTGGATTTAGAGTTCCAAATTCATCTATCTATATAGGAGAGAACAGAGTGAAACCTAAAAATAAAAACTGCTACTGTAGACGAACGCTTCAACCTAGAAGAACAAAATTTAGTGAGCCAGTGGGATTTGTACTTGTCATTACCACCACGTATCATCAATTTGGGTGAAAAAATATTTCCTGGTATTTCGGAAACTCGTAATTTCATGGAAGCTTGGCAACCCCTCTCAATGAAATTGCTTTTCCACAGTCTCTGCTTAGGGCTACTTGAAGCGGACACAAATCATACAGACAGAACTGAGAACTCCTTTATTTTGTCAAGTTTCAAAGTGTTACTACAAACCATATTGGATTTAGAGTTCCAAATTCATCTATCTCTATAGGAGAGAACAGAGTGAAACCTAAATATAAAAACTGCTACTGTAGACGAACGCTTCAACCTAGAAGAACAGAATTTGGTGAGCCAAGTCGGATTTGTGTACCTATCTTCACCACCAAGTATCATCAAGATTGGGTGAAAAAATATCTGCTGGTAATTCGGAAACTAGTTATTTCTTAGAAGCATGGCCACCCCTCTCAATGAAAGTGATTTTCCACAGTCTCTGCTTAGGGCTACTTGAAGCGGAAACAAATCATAGAGACAAAACTGAGAACTCCTTTATTTTGTCAAGTTTCAAATAGCTACTAGAAACCATATTGGATTTAGAATTCCAAATTCATCTATCTATATAGGAGAGAGAGAGTGAAACCTAAATATAAAAACTGCTAATGTAGAAGAACGCTTCAACCTAGAAGAACAAAATTTGGTGAGCCAAGTTGGATTTGTGTACTGATCATTACCACCAAGTGTCATCATGATTGCGTGAAAAAAAATTTGCTGGTATTTCGGAAAATCGTTATTTCTTAGAAGCTTTTCAACCCCTCTCAATGAAAGTGCTTTTCCACCGTCTGTGCCTTGGGCTACTTGAAATGGAAACAAACCATAGAGACAAAACTGAGTACTCCTTTATTTTGTCAAGTTTCAAAGAGCTACTACAAACCATGTTGGATTTAGAGTTCCAATTTCATCTATCTATATCTCAGTGAACAGAGTGAAACCTAAATATAAAAACTGCTACTGTAGACGAACGCTTCAACCTAGAAGAACAAAATTTGGTGAGCCAAGTGGGATTTGAGTACCGATCATTACCACCAAGTATCATCAAGATTGGGTGAGAAAATATTTGCTGGTATTTCGGAAACTCGTAATTTCTTGGAAGCTTGGCAACCCCTCTCAATGAAAGTGCTTTTCCACAGTCACTGCTTAGGGCTACTTGAAGCGGAAACAAAACATAGGGACAAAACTGAGAACTCCTTTATTTTGTCAAGTTTCAGAGAGCTACTACAAATCATATTGGATTTAGATTTCCAAATTCATCTGTCTATATAGGAGAGTACAGAGTGAAACCTAAATATAAAAACTGCTACTGTAGACGAACGCTTCAAACTAGAAGAAAAAAATTTGGTGAGCCAAGTGGGATTTTTGTACCGATCATCACCACAAACTATCATCAAGATTGGGTGAAAAAATATTTGCTGGTATTTCGGAAACTCGTTATTTCTTGGAAGCTTGGCAACCCCTATCAATGAAAGTGCTTTTCCACAGTCAGTGCCTAGGAATACTTGAAGAGGAAACAAACCAAAGAGACAAAACTGAGAACTTCTTTATTTTGTGAAGTTTCAAAGAGCTACTACAAACCATGTTGGATTTAGAGTTCCAAATTCATCTATCTATATAGCAGAGAACAGAGTGAAACCTAAATATAAAAACTGCTACTGTGGACGAATGCTTCAACCTAGAAGAACAAAATTTGGTGAGCCAAGTGGGATTTGTGTACCGATCATTTTCACCACGTATCATCAACATTGGGTGACAAAATATTTGCTGGTATTTCGGAAAATCGTAATTTCTTAGAAGCTTGGCAACCCCTTTCAATGTAAGTGCTTTTCCACAGTCTCTGCATAGGGCTACATGAAGTGGAAACAAATCATAGATACAAAACTGAGAAATTCTTTACTTTGTCAAGTTTCAAAGAGCTACTAGAAACCATATTGGATCTAGAATTCCAAATTCATCTATCTATATAGAAGAGACAGAGTGAAACCTAAATATAAAAACTGCTAATGTAGACGAACGCTTCAACCTAGAAGAACAAAATTTGGTGAGCCAAATGGGATTTGTGTAGTGATCATTACCACCAAGTGTCATCAAGATTGCGTGAAAAAAAATTTGCTGGTATTTCGGAAACTCGTTATTTCTTAGATGCTTGGCAAACCCTCTCAATGAAAGTGCTTTTCCACCGTCTGTGCCTTGGGCTATATGAAGAGGAAACAAAGCATAGAGACAAAACTGAGAACACCTTTATTTTGTCAAGTTTCAAAGACGTACTACAAACCATGTTGGATTTAGAGTTCCAAATTCATCTATCTATATCGCAGAGAACAGAGTGAAACCTAAATATAAAAACTGCTACTGTAGACGAACGCTTCAACCTAGAAGAACAAAATTTGGTGAGCCACGTGGGATTTGTGTACTGATCATCACCACCAAGTATCATCCAGATTGGGTGAAAAAATATTTGCTGGTTTCGGAAAATCTTTATTTCTTAGAAGCTTGGCAACCTCTCTCAATGAAAGTGCTTTTCCACAGTCTGTGCCAAGGGCTAATTGAAGCGGAAACAAATAATAGAGACAAAACTGAGAACTCCTTTACTTTGTCAAGTTTCAAAGAGCTACTACAAACCATATTGGATTTAGAGTTCCAAATTCATCTATCTATATAGGAGAGAACAGAATGAAACCTAAAAATAAAAACTGCTTCTGTTAAAGAACGCTTCAACCTAGAAGAACAAAATTTGGTGAGCCAATTGGGATTTGTGGACTTGTCATTACCACCACGTATCATCAAGATTGGGTGAAAAAATATTTGCTGGTAATTCCGAAACTCGTTATTTCTTAGAAGCTTGGCAACCCGTCTCAATGAAAGTGCTTTTCTACAGTCTCTGCTTAGGGCTACTTGAAGCAGAAACAAATCATAGAGGTAAAACTGAGAACTCCTTTATTTTGTCAAGTTTCAAAGAGCTACTACAAACGATATTCGAATTAGAGTTCCAAATTCATCTATCTATATAGGAGAGAACAGAGTGAAACCTAAGTATAAAAACTGCTACTGTAGGCGAACGCTTCAACCTAGAAGAACAAAATTTGGTGAGCCAAGTGGGATTTGTGTACCGATCTTCACCACCAAGTATCATCAAGATTATGTGAAAAAATATTTGCTGGTAATTTGGAAACTCGTTATTTCTTAGAAGCTGGCAACCCCTCTCTATAAAAGTGCTTTTCCACAGTCTCTGCTTAGGGCTACATGAAGCGGAAACAAATCATAGAGACAAAAGTGAGAACTCCTTTACTTGGTCAAGTTTCAAAGAGCTACTACAAACCATATTGGATTTAGAGTTCCAAATTCATCTATCTATATAGGAGAGAACAGAGTAAAACCTAAATATAAAAACTGCTACTGAGTACGAACGCTTCAACCTAGAAGAACAAAATTTGGTGAGCCAAGGTGGATTAGTGTACTGATCATTACCACCCAGTGTCATCAAGATTGCGTGAAAAAATATTTGCTGGTATTTCGGAAACTCGTTATTTCTTAGAAGCTTGGCAACCCCACTCAATGAAAGTGCTTTTCCACAGTCTGTTCCTAGGGATACTTGAAGAGGAAACAAACCATAGAGACAAAACGGAGAACTCCTTTATTTTGTCAAGTTTCAAAGAGCTACTACAAACCATGTTGGATTTAGAGTTCCAAATTCATCTATCTATATCGCAGAGAACAGAGTGAAACCTAAATATAAAAACTGCTACTGTAGACAAACGCTTCAACCTAAAAGAACAAAATTTGGTGAGCCAAATGGGATTTTTTGTACCGATCATTAC
This sequence comes from Callospermophilus lateralis, assembly GCF_048772815.1. Classification (NCBI taxonomy): domain Eukaryota; kingdom Metazoa; phylum Chordata; class Mammalia; order Rodentia; family Sciuridae; genus Callospermophilus; species Callospermophilus lateralis. Next base: position 29,263 of record NW_027516071.1, read on the forward strand.
CACCAAGTATCATCAAGATTGGGTGAAACAATATTTGCTGGTATTTCGGAAACTCGTAATTTCTTGGAAGCTTGGCAACCCCTCTCAATGAAAGTGCTTTTCCACAGTCTCTTCTTAGGGCTCCTTGAAGCGGAAACAAATCATAGGGACAAAACTGAGAACTCCTTTATTTTGTCAAGTTTCAAAGAGCTACTACAAATCATATTGGATTTAGAGTTCCAAATTCATCTGTCAATATAGGAGAGTACAGAGTGAAACCTAAATATAAAAACTGCTACTGTAGACGAACGCTTCAACCTAGAAGAACATAATTTGGTGAGCCAAGTGGGACTGGTGTACCGATCATCACCACCAAGTATCATCAAGATTGGGTGAAAAAATATTTGCTGGTATTTCGGAAACTCGTTATTTCTTAGAAGCTTGGCAACCCCACTCAATGAAAGTGCTTTTCCACAGTCTGTTACTAGGGGTACTTGAAGAGGAAACAAACCATAGAAACAAATCTGAGAACTCCTTTATTTTGTCAAGTTTCAAAGAGCTACTACAAACCATGTTGGATTTAGAGTTCCAAATTCATCTATCTATATAGCAGAGAACAGTGTGAAACCTAAACATAAAAACTGCTACTGTAGACGAACGCTTCAACCTAGAAGAACAAAATTTGGTGAGCCAAGTGGGATTTCTGTACTGATCATTACCACCCAGCATAATCAACATTGGGTGAAAAAATATTTGCTGGTATTTCGGAAACTCGTTATTTCTTAGAAGCTTGGCAACCCCTCTCAATGAACCTGCTTTTCCACCGTTGTGCCTTGGACTACTAGAAAAGGAAACAAACCATAGAGACAAAACTGAGAACTCCTTTATTTTTTCAAGTTTCAAAGTGCTACTACAAACCATGTTGGATTTAGAGTTCCAAATTCATCTATCTATATAGCAGAGAACAAGTGAAACCTAAATATAAAAACTGCTACTGTAATTGAACGCTTCAACCTAGAAGAACAAAATTTGGTGAGCCAAGTGGGATTTGTGTACTTATCATGACCACCACGTATCATCAACCTTGGTTGGAAAAATATTTGCTGGTATTTCAGAAACTCGTTATTTCTTAGAAGCTTGGCAACCCCTCTCAAGGAAAGTGCTTTTCCACTGTCGGTGCCTAGGGCTAATTGAAGAGGAAACAAACCATAGAGACACAACTGAGAACTCCTTTCTTTTGTCAAGTTTCAAAGAGCTACTACAAACCATGTTGGATTTAGAGTTCCAAATTCATCTATCTTTATAGGAGAGAACAGAGTGAAAGCTAAAAATAAAAACTGCTCCTGTTAAAGAACGCTTCAACCTAGAAGAACAAAATTTGGTGAGCCAAGTGGGATTTGTGGACTTTTATTATCACCACGTATCATCAAGATTGGGTGATAAAATATTTGCTGGTATTTCAGAAACTCGTAATTTCTTGGAAGCTTGGCAACCCCTCTCAATGAAAGTATTTTTCCACAGTCTCTGCTTAGGGCTACTTGAAGCGGAAACAAATCATAGAGACAAAACTGAGAACTCCTTTATTTTTTCAAGTTTCAAAGAGCTACTACAAACCATGTTGGATTTAGAGTTCCAAATTCATCTATCTATATATCAGAGAACAGAGTAAAACCTAAAAATAAAAACTGCTACTGTAGACGATTGCTTCAACCTAGAAGAACAAAATTTGGTGAGCCAAGTGGGATTTGTGTACTTGTCCTTACCACCAAGTATCATCAAGTTTGGGTGAAAAAATATTTTCTGGTATTTCGGAAACTCGTTATTTCTCAGAAGCTTGGCAACCCCTCTCAATGAAAGTGCTTTCCACAGTCTCTGGCTAGGGCTACTTGAAGCGGAAATAAATCATAGATACAAAACTGAGAACTCCTTTATTTTGTCAAGTTTCAAAGAGCTACTACAAACCATATTCGATTTAGAGTTCCAAATTAATCTATCTATATAGGAGAGAACAGAGTGAATCCTAAATATAAAAACTGCTACTGTAGACGATCGCTTCAACCTAGAAGAACAAAATTTGGTGAGCCAAGTGGGATTTGTGTAGCGATCTTCACCACCAAGTATCATCAATATTGGGTGAAAAAATATTTGCTGGTAATTCGGAAACTCGTTATTTCTTAGAAGCTGGCAACCCCTCTCAATAAAAGTGCTCTTCCACAGTCTCTGCTTAGCCCTACTTGAAGCGGAAACAAATCATAGAGACAAAACTGAGAACTCCTTTACTTGGTAAACTTTCAAAGAGCTACTACAAACCATATTGGATTTAGAGTTCCAAATTCATCTATCTATATAGGAGAGAACAGAGTAAAACCTAAATATAAAAACTGCTACTGTTAAAGAACGCTTCAACCTAGAAGAACAAAATTTGGTGAGCCAAGTGGTATTTGTGTACCGATCATCACCACCAAGTATCATAAAGATTGGGAGAAAAAATATTTGCTGGTAATACGGAAACTCGTTATTTCTTAGAAGCTTGGCAACCCCTCTCAATGAAAGTGCTTTTCCACAGTCTCTGCTTAGGCCTACTTGAAGAGGAAACAAACCATAGAGACAAAACTGAGAACTCGTTTATTTTGTCAAGTTTCAAAGAGCTACTACAAACCATGTTGGATTTAGAGTTCCAAATTAATCTATCTATATAGGAGAGAACAGAGTGAAACATAAAAATAAAAACTGCTACTCTAAACGAACGCTTCAACCTAGAAGAACAAAATTTGGTGAGCCAAGTGGGATTTGTGGACTTGTCATTACCACCACGTATCATCAAGATTGGTTGAAAAAATATTTCCTGGTATTTCGGAAACTCGTAATTTCTTGGAAGCTTGGCAACCTCTCTCAATGAAAGTGCTTTTCCACAGTCTCTGCTTAGGGCTACTTGAAGCGGACACAAATCATAGAGACAAAACTGAGAACTCCTTTATTTTGTCAAGTTTCAAAGAGCTACTACAAACCATATTGGATTTAGAGTTCCAAATTCATCTATCTATATAGGATAGAACAGCGGGAAACCTAAATATAAAAATTGCTACTGTAGAAGAACGCTTCAACCTAGAAGAACAAATTTTGTTGAGCCAAGTGGGATTTGTGTACCATCTTCACCACCCAGTATCATCAAGATTGGGTTAAAAAATATTTGCTGGTAATTCGGAAACGCGTTATTTCTTAGAAGCTGTCAACCCCTCTCAATAAAAGTGCTTTTCCAAAGTCTCTGCTTAGGTCGACATGAAGCGGAAACAAATCATAGAGACAAAACTGAGAACTCCTTTATTTTGTCAAGTTTCAAAGAGCTACTACAAACCATGTTGGATTTAGAGTTCCAAATTCATCTATCTATATAGCAGAGAACAGAGTGAAACCTAAATATGAAAACTGCTACTGTAGACGAATGCTTCAACCTAGAAGAACAAAATTTGGTGAGCCAAGTGGGATTTGTGTACCGATCATTACCACCACGTATCATCAACATTGGGTGACAAAATATTTGCTGGTATTTCGGAAACTCGTAATTTCTTGGATATGGCACCCCCTTTCAATGAAAGTGCTTTTCCACAGTCTCTGCTTAGGGCTACATGAAGCGGAAACAAATCATAGAGACAAAACTGAGAACTCCTTTACTTGGTCAAGTTTCAAAGAGCTACTACAAACCATATTGGATTTAGAGTTCCCAATTCATGTATCTATATAGGAGAGAACAATGTAAAACCTAAATATAAAAACTGCTACTGCAGACGAACGCTTCAACCTAGAAGAACAAAATTTGGTGAGCTAAGTTGGATTTGTGTACTTATCATTACCACCAAGTGTCATCAAGATTGCGTGAAAAAATATTTGCTGGTATTTCAGAAACTCGTTATTTCTTAGAAGCTTGGCAACCCCACTCAATGAAAGTGCTTTTCCACAGTCTGTTACTAGGGGTACTTGAAGAGGAAACAAACCATAGAGCCAAAACTGAGAACTCCTTTATTTTGTCAAGTTTCAAAGAGCTACTACAAACCATGTTGGATTTAGAGTTCCAAATTAATCTATCTATATAGGAGAGAACAGAGTGAAACCTAAAAATAAAAACTGCTACTGTAAACGAACGTTTCAACCTAGAAGAACAAATTTTGGTGAGCCAAGTGGGATTTGTGAACCGATCTTACCACCCAGTATCATCAAGATTGGGTGAAAAAATATTTGCTGGTAATTCGGAAACTCCTTATTTCTTAGAAGCTGGCAACCCCTCTCAATAAAAGTGCTTTTCCACAGTCTCTGCTTAGGGCTACTTGAAGCGGAAAGAAATCTTTGAGACAAAACTGAGAACTCCTTTATTATGTCAGGTTTCAAAGAGCTACTAAAAATCATGTTGGATTTAGAGTTCCAAATTCATCTATCTATATAGCAGAGAACAGAGTGAGACCTAAATATGAAAACTGCTACTGTAGATGAACGCTTCATCCTAGAAGAACAAAATTTAGTGAGCCAAGTTGGATTTGTGTACTGATCATTACCACCAAGTGTCATCAAGATTGCGTGAAAAAATATTTGCTGGTATTTCAAAAACTCGTTATTTCTTAGAAGCTTGGCAACCCCACTCAATGAAAGTGCTTTTCCACAGTCTGTTACTAGGGGTACTTGAAGAGGAAACAAACCATAGAGACAAAACTGAGAACTCCTTTATTTTGTCAAGTTTCAAAAGCTACTAGAAACAATGTTGGATTTAGAGTTCCAAATTAATCTATCTATATAGGATAGAACAGAGTGAAACCTAAAAATAAAAACTGCTACTGTAAATGAACGCTTCAACCTAGAAGAACAAAATTTGTTGAGAAAAGAGGGATTTGTGGACTTGTCATTACCACCACGTAACATCAAGATTGGCTGAAAAAATATTTGCTGGTATTTCGGAAACTCATTATTTCTTAGAAGCTTGGCAACCCCTCTCAATGAAAGTGCTTTTCCACAGTCTCTGCTTAGGGCTACTTGAAGCGGACACAAATCATAGAGACAAAACTGAGAACTCCTTTATTTTGTCAAGTTTCAAAGAGCTACTACAATCCATATTGGATTTAGAGTTAAAATTCTTCTATCTATATAGGAGAGAACAGAGGGAAACATAAATATATAAACTGCTACTGTAGACGAACGCTTCAACCTAGAACAACAAAATTTGGTGAGCCAAGTGGGATTTGTGTACCGATCTTAACCACCAAGTATCATCAAGATTGGGTTAAAAAATATTTGCTGGTAATTCAGAAACTCGTTATTTCTTAGAAGCTTGGCCACCCCTCTGAATGAAATTGCTTTACTTCAGTCTCTGCTTAGGGCTACTTGAAGCGGAAACAAATCACAGGGACAAAACTGAGAACTCCTTTATTTTGTCAAGTTTCAAAGAGCTACTACAAACCATGTTGGATTTAGAGTTAAAATTCATCTATCTATATAGGAGAGAACAGAGTAAAACCTAAAAATAAAAACTGCTACTGTAGACGAAAGCTTCAAACTAGAAGAACAAAACTTCGTGAGCCAAGTGGGATTTGTGTACTGATCATTAGCACCAAGTATCATCAAATTTGGTTGAAAAAATATTTGCTGGTATTTCGGAAACTCGTTATTTCTTAGAAGCTTGGCAACCCCTCTCAAGGAAAGTGCTTTTCCTCAGTCACTGCTTAGGGCTACTTGAATCGGAAACAAATCATAGAGACAAAATGAGAACTACTTTATTTTGTCAAGTTTCAAAGAGCTACTACAAACCATGTTGGATTTAGAGTTCTAAATTGATCTATCTATATAGGAGAGAACAGAGTGAAACCTAAATATAAAAACTGCTACTGTAGACGAACGCTTCAACCTAGAAGAACAAAATTTGGTGAGCCAAGTGGGATTTGTGTACTGATCATTACCACCACATATCATCAACATTGGTTGAAAAAATATATGCTGGTATTTCGTAAACTCGTAATTTTTGGAAGCTTGGCAACCCCTTTCAATGAAAGTTCTTTTCCACAGTCTCTGCTTAGGGCTACACGAAGCGGAAACAAATCATAGAGACAAAACTGAGAACTCCTTTACTTTGTCAAGTTTCAAAGAGCTACTAGAAACCATATTTGATTTAGAATTCCAAATTCATCTATCTATATAGGAGAGACAGAGTGAAACCTAAATATAAAAACTGCTAATGTCGACGAACGCTTCAACCTAGAAGAACAAAATTTGGTGTGCCAAATGAAATTTGTGTAGTGATCATTATCACTAAGTGTCATCAAGATTGTGTGAAAAAATATTTGATGGTATTTTGGAAACTCTTAATTTCTTGGAAGCTTGGCAACCCCTCTCAATGAAAGTGCTTTTCCAAAGTCTCTGCTTAGGGCTACTTGAAGTGGAAACAAATCATAGGGACAAAACTGAGAACTCCTTTATTTTGTCAAGTTTCAAAGAGCTACTAAAAATCATATTGGATTTAGAGTTCCAAATTCATCTGTCTATATAGGAGAGTACAGAGTGAAACCTAAATATAAAAACTGCTACTGTAGACGAACGCTTCAACCTAGAAGAACCAAATTTGGTGAGTCAAGTGGGATTTGTGTTCCGATCATCACCACCAAGTATCATCAACATTGGGTTACAAAATATTTGCTGGTATTTCGGAAACTCGTAATTTCTTGGAAGCTTGGCACCCCCTTTCAATGAAAGTGCTTTTCCACAGTCTCTGCTTAGGGCTACATGAAGCGGAAACAAATCGTAGAGACAAAACTGAGAACTCCTTTACTTGGTCAACTTTCAAAGAGCTACTACAAACCATGTTGGATTTAGAGTTCCAAATTCATCTATCTATATAGGAGAGAACAGAGTGAAACCTAAAAATAAAAACTGCTACTGTAAACGAACGCTTCAACTTAGAAGAACAAAATTTGGTGAGCCAAGTGGGATTTGTGGACTTGTCATTATCACCACGTATCATCAAGATTGGGTGAAAAAATATTTGCTGGTATTTCAGAAACTCGTAATTTCTTGGAAGCTTGGCAACCCCTCTCAATGAAAGTGCTTTTCCACAGTCTCTGCTTAGGGCTACTTGAAGCGGAAACAAATCATAGGGACAAAACTGAGAACTCCTTTATTTTGTCAAGTTTCAAAGAGCTACTACAAATCATATTGGATTTAGTGGTCCAAATTCATCTGTCTATATAGCAGAGAACAGAGTGAAACCTAAACAAAAAAACTGCTACTGTAGACAAACGCTTCAACCTAGAAGAACAAAATTTGGTGAGCCAAGTGGGATATGTGTACTGATCATTACCACCAAGCATAATCAAGATTGGGTGAAAAAATATTTGCTGGTATTTCAGAAACTCGTTATTTCTTAGAAGTTTGGCAACCCCACTGAATGAAAGTTCTTTTCCACAGTCTGTGCCTAGGACAACTTGAAGAGGAAACAAACCATAGAAACAAATCTGAGAACTCCTTTATTTTGTCAAGTTTCAAAGAGCTACTACAAGCCATGTTTGATTTAGAGTTCCAAATTCATCTATCTATATAGGAGAGTACAGACTGAAACCTAAATATAAAAACTGCTACTATAGATGAACAATTAAACCTAGAAGAAAAAAATTTGGTGAGCCAAGTGGGATTTGTGTACTGATCATTACCACAAAGTGTCATCAAGATTGGGTGAAAAAATATTTGCTGGTATTTCGGAAACTCGTTATTTCTTAGAATTTTGGCAACCCCTCTCAATGAAAGTGCTTTTCCACTGTTGTGCCTAGGGCTACTTGAATAGGAAACAAACCATAGAGACAAAACTGAGAACTCCTTTATTTTGTCAAGTTTCAAAGAGCTACTACAAACCATGTTGGATTTAGAGTTCAAAATTCATCTATCTATATAGCAGAGAACAGAGTGAAACCTAAATATAAAAACTGCTACTGTAGACGAACGCTTCAACCTAGAAGAAAAAAATTTGGTGAGCCAAGTGGGAATTGTCTACCGATCATTACCACCACGTACCATCAACCTTGGTTGAAAAAATATTTCCAGGTATTTCGGAAACTCGTTATTTCTTAGAAGCTTGGCAACCCCTCTCAATGAAAGTGCTTTTCCACCGTCGGTGCCTAGGGCTAATTGAAGAGGAAACAAACAAGAGACACAACTGAGAACTCCTTTCTTTTGTCAAGTTTCAAAGAGCTACTACAAACCATGTTGGATTTAGAGTTCCAAATTCATCTATCTATATAGGAGAGAACAGAGTTAAACCTAAATATAAAAACTGTTAGGGAGATGAACAATTCAACCTAGAAGAACAAAATTTGGTGAGCAAAGTGGGATTTGTGTACTTACCATTACCAGCAAGTATCATCAAGATTGGGTGAAAAAATATGTGCTGGTATTTCGGAAACTCGTTATTTCTTAGAAGTTTGCAAACACCTCTCAATGAAAGTGCTTTTCCACGGTCTGTGCCTAGGGCTACTTGAAGAGGAAACAAACCATAGAGACAAAACTGAGAACTCCTTTATTTTTTCAAGTTTCAAAGAGCTACTACAAACCATATAGGATTTAGAGTTCCAAATTCATCTGTCTATATTGGAGAGAACAGAGTGAAACCTAAATATAAAAACTGCTAATGTAAACGAACGCTTAAACTTAGAAGAACAAAATTTGGTGAGCCAAGTGTGATTTGTGGACTTGTCATTACCACCAAGTATCATCACGATTGGGTGAAAAAATATTTGCTGGTATTTCGGAAAATCGTTATTAATTAGAAGATTGTCAACCCCTCTCAATGAAAGTGCTTTTCCACCGTCTGTGCCTAGGGCTACTTGAACAGGAAACAAACCATAGAGACAAAACTGAGAACTCCTTTATTTTGTCAAGTTTTAAAGAGCCACTACAAACCATGTTGGATTTAGAGTTCCAAATTCATCTATCTATATAGCAGAGAACAGAGTGAAACCTGAACATAAAAACTGCTACTGTAGACGAACGCTTAAACCTAGAAGAACAAAATTTGGTGAGCCAAGTGGTATTTGTGTACTTGTCATTACCACCAAGTGTCATCAAGTTTGGGTGAAAAAATATTTGCTGGTATTTCGGAAACTCGTTATTTCTTAGAAGCTTGGCAACCCCTCTCAATGAAAGTGCTTTTTCACAGTCAGTGCCTAGGGCTACTTAAAGAGGAAACAATCCATAGAGACAAAACTGAGACCTCCTTTATTTTGTCAAGTTTAAAGGAGCTACTACAAACCATGTAGGATTTAGACTTCCAAATTCATCTATCTATATAGGAGAGAACAGAGTGAAACCCAAAAATAAAAACTGCTACTGTAAACGAACGCTTCAACCTAGAAGAACAAAATTTGGTGAGCCAAGTGGGATTTGTGTACTGATCATTACCACCAAGTGTCATCAAGTTTGCGTGAAAAAATATTTGCTGGTATTTCGGAAACTCGATATTTCTTAGAAGCTTTGCAAACCCACTCAATGAAAGTGCTTTTCCACAGTCTGTTACTAGGGGTACTTGAAGATGAAACAAACCATAGAGACAAAACTGAGAACTCCGTTATTTTGTCAAGTTTCAAAGAGCTACTACAAACCATGTTGGATTTAGAGTTCCAAATTTATCTATCTATATAGGAGAGAACAGAGTGAAACCTAAAAATAAAAACTGCTATTGAAAACGAACGCATCAACCGAGAAGAACAAAATTTGGTGAGTCAAGTGGGATTTGTGTACTTGTCATTACCACCAAGTATCATCACGATTGGGTGAAAAAATATTTGCTGGTATTTAGGAAACTCGTAATTTCTTGGAAGCTTGGCAACCCCTCTCAATGAAATTGCTTTTCCACAGTCAGTGCCTAGGGCTACTTAAAGAGGAAACAATCCATAGAGAAAAAACTGAGACCTCCTTTATTTTGTCAAGTTTAAAGGAGCTACTACAAACCATGTAGGATTTAGAGTTCCAAATTCATCTATCTATATAGGAGAGAACAGAGTGAAACCTAAAAATAAAAACTGCTACTGTAAACGAACGCTTCAACCTAGAAGAACAAAATTTGGTGAGCCAAGTGGGATTTGTGTACTGATCATTACCACCAAGTGTCATCAAGATTGCGTGAAAAAATATTTGCTGGTATTTCGGAAACTCGATATTTCTTAGAAGCTTGGCAAACCCACTCAATGAAAGTGCTTTTCCACAGTCTGTTCCTAGGGGTACTTGAAGAGGAAACAAACCATAGAGACAAATCTGAGAACTCCTCTATTTTGTCAAGTTTCAAAGAGCTACTACAAACCATTTTGGATTTAGAGTTGAAAATTCATATATCTATATAGGAGAGAACAGAGTGAAACGTGAAAATAAAAACTGCTACTGTAAACGAACGCTTCAACCTAGAAGAACAAAATTTGGTGAGCCACGTGGGATTTGTGGACTTGTCATTACCACCACGTATAATCAAGATTGGGTGAAAAAATATTTGCTGGTATTTCGGAAACTCGTAATTTCTTGGAAGCTTGGCAACCCCTCTCAATGAAAGTGCTTTTCCACAGTCTCTGCGTAGGGCTACTTGAAGCAGAAACAAATCATAGAGACAAAACTGAGAAATCCTTTATTTTGTCAAGTTTCAAAGAGCTACTACAAACCACATTGGATTTAGAGTTCCAAATTCATCTATCTATAAAGCATATAACAGAGTGAAACCTAAATATAAAAACTGCTACTGTAGACGAACGCTTCAACCTAGAAGAACAAAATTTGGTGAGCCAAGTGGGATTTGTATACCGATCATTACCACCACGTATCATCAACATTGGGTGACAAAATATTTGCTGGTATTTCGGAAACTCGTTATTTCTTGGAAGCTTGGCAACGCCTTTCAATGAAAGTGGTTTTCCAAAGTCTCTGCTTAGGGCGACATGAAGCGGAAACAAATCATAGAGACAAAACTGAGAACTCCTTCACTTTGTCAAGTTTCAAAGAGCTACTTCAAACCATGTTGGATTTAGAGTTCCAACTTCTTCTATCTATATAGGAGAGAACAGAGTGAAACCTGAAAATAAAAACTGCTACTGTAAACGAACGCTTCAACCTAGAAGAACAAAATTTGGTGAGTCAAGTGGGATTTGTGTACTTGTCATTACCACCAAGTATCATCACGATTGGGTGAAAAAATAATTGCTGGTATTTCGGAAAATCGTTATTTCTAAGAAGATTGGCAACCCCTCTCAATGAAAGTGCTTTTCCACCGTCTGTGACTAGGGCTACTTGAACAGGAAACAAAGCATAGAGACAAAACTTAGAACTCCTTTATTTTGTCAAGTTTTAAAGAGCCACTACAAACCATGTTGGATTTAGAGTTCCAAATTCATCTAACTATATAGCAGAGAACAGAGTGAAACCTAAACATAAAAACTGCTACTGTAGACGAACGCGGCAACCTGGAAGAACAATATTTGGTGAGCCAATTCGGATTTGTGTACTGATCATTACCACCAAGTATCATCAAGATTGGGTGAAAAAAATATTTGCTGGTATTTAGGAAACTCGTAATTTCTTGGAAGCTTGGCAACCCCTCTCAATGAAATTGCTTTTCCACAGTCAGTGCCTAGGGCTACTTAAAGAGGAAACAATCCATAGAGACAAAACTGAGACCTCCTTTATTTTGTCAAGTTTAAAAGAGCTACTACAAACCATGTAGGATTTAGAGTTCCAAATTCATCTATCTATATAGGAGAGAACAGAATGAAACCTAAAAATAAAAACTGCTACTGTAAACGAACGCTTCAACCTAGAAGAACAAAATTTGGTTAGCCAAGTTGGATTTGTGTACTGATCATTACCACCAAGTGTCATCAAGATTGCGTGAAAAAATATTTGCTGGTATTTCGGAAACTCGATATTTCTTAGAAGCTTGGCAACCCCACTCAATGAAAGTGCTTTTCCACAGTCTGTTCCTAGGGGTACTTGAAGAGGAAACAAACCATAGAGACAAAACTGAGAACTCCTTTATTTTGTCAAGTTTCAAAGAGCTACTACAAACCATGTTGGATTTAGAGATCCAACTTCTTCTATCTATATAGGAGAGAACAGAGTGAAACCTGAAAATAAAAACTGCTACTGTAAACGAACGCTTCAACCTAGTAGAACAAAATTTGGTGAGCCAAGTGGGATTTGTGGACTTGTCATTACCACCACGTATCATCAAGATTGGGTGAAAAAATATTTGCTGGTATTTCGGAAACTCGTAATTTCTTGGAAGCTTGGCAACCCCTCTCAATGAAAGTGCTTTTCCACAGACTCTGCGTAGGGCTACTTCAAGCAGAAACAAATCATAGAGACAAAACGGAGAACTCCTTTACTTTGTCAAGTTTCAAAGGGCTACTACAAACCATATTGAATTTAGAGTTCCAAATTCATCTATCTATATAGGAGAGAACAGGGTGAAACCTAAATATAAAAACTGCTATTGTAGACGAACTCTTCAACCTAGAAGAACAAAATTTGGTGAACCAAGTTGGATTTGTGTACCGATCTTCACCACCAAGTATCATCAATATTGGGTGAAAAAATATTTGCTGGTAATTCGGAAAATCGTTATTTCTTAGAAGCTTGGCAACACCTCTCAATGAAAGTGCTTTTCCACATTCTCTGCTAGGGCGACTTGAAGCGTAAACAAATCATAGAGACAAAACTGAGAATTCCTTTATTTTGTCAAGTTTCAAAGAGCTACTACAAACCATGTTGGATTTAGAGTTCCAAATTCATCTATCTATATAGGAGAGAACAGAGTAAAACCTAAAAATAAAAACTGCTACTGAAAACGAACGCATCAAACTAGAAGAAGAAAATATGGTGAGTCAAGTGGGATTTGTGTACTTGTCATTACCACCAAGTATCATCAACATTGGGTGAAAAAAATATCTGCTGGTATTTCGTAAACTCGTAATTTCTTGGAAGCTTGGCAACCCCTCTCAATGAAATTGCTTTTCCACAGTCAGTGCCTAGGCTACTTAAGAGGAAACAATCCATAGAGACAAAACTGAGACCTCCTTTATTTTGTCAAGTTTAAAAGAGCTACTACAAACATGTTGGACTTAGAGTTCCAAATTCATCTATCTATATATGAGAGAACAGAGTGACCCCTAAAAATAAAAACTGCTACTGTAAACGAACGCTTCAACCTAGAAGAACAAAATTTGGAGAGCCAAGTGGGATTTGTGTACTTGTCATTACCACCAAGTATCATCAACATTGGGTGAAAAAATATTTGCTGGTATTTCGGAAACTCCTAATTTCTAGGAAGCTTGGCAACCCCTCTCAATGAAAGTGCTTTTCCACCATCTGTGCCTAGGGCTTCTTGAAGAGGAAACAAACTATAGAGACGAAACTGAGAACTCCTTTATTTTGTCAACTTTCAAAGAGCTACTACAAACCATGTTGGATTTAGAGTTCCAAATTCATCTATCTATATAGGAGAGAACAGAGTGAAACATAAATGTAAAAATTGCTACTGTAGACGAATGCTTCAACCTAGAAGAACAAAATTTGGTGAGCCATTGGGATTTGCGTACTTATCATCACCACCAAGTATCATCAAGATTGGGTGAAAAAATATTTGCTGGTATTTCGGAAACTCGTAATTTCTAGGAAGCTTGGCAACCCCTCTCAATTAAAGTGCTTTTCCACCGTCTGTGCCTAGGGCTACTTGAAGAGGAAACAAACCATAGAGACAAAACTGAGAACTCCTTTATTTTGTCAAGTTTCAAAGAGCTACTACAAACCATGTTGGATTTAGAGTTCCAAATTCATCTATCTATATAGGAGAGAACAGAGTGAAACCTAAACATAAAAACTGCGACTGTAAACAAACGCTTCATCCTAGAAGAACAAAATTTGGTGAGCCAAGTTTGATTTGTGGTCTTGTCATTACCACCACGTGTCATCAAGATTGGGTGAAAAAATATATGCTGATATTTCAAAATCTCGTATTTTCTTGGAAGCTTGGCAACCAACATCTATGAAATTGCTCTTCCACAGTCTCTGCTTAGGGCTACTTGAAGCCGAAACAAAACATAGAGACAAAACTGAGAACTACCTTACTTTGTCAAGTTACAAAGAGCTACTAAAAACCATGGTGGATTTAGAGTTCCAAATACATCTATCTATATAGGAGAGAACAGACTGAAACCTAAATATAAAAAGTGCTACTGTAGACGAACGCTTCAACCTAGAAGAACAAAATTTGATGAGCCAAGTGGGATTTGTTTACTGATCATTATCACCAAGTATCATCAAGATTGGGTGAAAAAATATTTGCTGGTATTTCGGAAACTCGTTATTTCTTAGAAGCTTGGCAACCCCTATAAATGAAAGTGCTTTTCCACCGTCTGTGCCTAGGGCTACTTGAAGAGGAAACAAACCATAGAGACAAAATTGAGAACTCCTTTATTTTGTCAAGTTTCAAAGAGCTACTACAAACCATATAGGATTTAGAGTTCCAAATTCATCTGTCTATATTGGAGAGAACAGAGTGAAACCTAAATATAAAAACTGCTACAGTAGACGAACGCTTCAACCTAGAAGAACAAAATTTGATGAGCCAAGTGGGATTTTTCTACTGATCATTATCACCAAGTATCATCAAGATTGGGTGAAAAAATATTTGCTGGTATTTCGGAAACTCGTTATTTCTTAGAAGCTTGGCAACCCCTATAAATGAAAGTGCTTTTCCACCGTCTGTGCCTAGGGATACTTGAAGAGGAAACAAACCATAGAGACAAAATTGAGAACTCCTTTATTTTGTCAAGTTTCAAAGAGCTACTACAAACCATATTGGATTTAGAGTTCCAAATTCATCTGTCTATATTGGAGAGAACAGAGTGAAACCTAAATATAAAAACTGCTACAGTAGACGAACGCTTCAACCTAGAAGAACAAAATTTGGTGAGCCGAGTGGGATTTGTGTGCTGATCATTACCACCAAGTATCATCAACATTGGGTGAAAAAATATTTGCTGGTATTTCGGAAACTGGTTATTTCTTAGAAGCTTGGCAAACCCTCTCAATGAAAGTGGTTTTCCACCGTCTGTGCCTAGAGCTACTTGAAGAGGAAACAAACCATAGAGATAAACTTGAGAACTCCTTTATTTTGTCAAGTTTCAAAGAGCTACTACAAACCACGTTGGATTTAGAGTTCCAAATTCATCTATCTATATATGAGAGAAAAGAGTGAAACCTAAAAATAAAAACTGCTACTGTAAACGAACGCTTCAACCTAGAAGAACTAAATTTGGTGAGCCAAGTGGGATTTGTGTACTTGTCATTACCACCACGTATCATCAACATTGGGTGAAAACATATTTGCTTGTATTTCAGAAACTCGTAATTTCTTGGAAGCTTGGCAACCCCTTTCAATGAAAGTGCTTTTCCACAGTCTCTGCTTAGGACTACAAGAAACGAAAACAAATCATAGAGACAAAACTGAAAACTCCTTTACTTTGTCAAGTTTCAAAGAGCTACTACAAACCATGTTGGATTTAGAGTTCCAAATTCATCTATCAATATAGGAGAGAACAGAGTGCAACCTAAAAATAAAAACTGCTACTGTAAACGAACGCTTCAACCTAGAAGAACAAAATTTGGTGAGCCAAGTGGGATTTGTGGACTTGTCATTAACACCACGCATCATTAAGATTGGGTGAAAAAATATTCGCTGGTATTTCGGAAACTCGTATTTTCTTGGAAGCTTGGCAACCCCTCTCAATGAAAGTGCTTTTCCACCGACTGTGCCTAGGGCTACTTGAAGAAAAAACAAACCATAGAGACAAAACTGAGAACT
Source organism: Callospermophilus lateralis (assembly GCF_048772815.1). Lineage (NCBI taxonomy): Eukaryota > Metazoa > Chordata > Mammalia > Rodentia > Sciuridae > Callospermophilus > Callospermophilus lateralis. The sequence goes on from NW_027516071.1 coordinate 45,107, forward strand.
CCTTTATTTTGTCAAGTTTCAAAGAGCTACTACAAACCATGTTGGATTTAGAGTTCTAAATTCATCTATCTATATAGGAGAGAACAGTGTGAAACCTAAAAATAAAAACTGCGACTGTAAACGAACGCTTCAACCTAGAAGAACAAAATTTGGTGAGCAAAGTGGAATTTGTGGACTTGTCATTACCACCACGTATCATCAAGATTGGGTGAAAAAATATTTGCTGGTATTTCGGAAAATCGTAATTTCTTGGAAGATTTGCAATTCCTTTCAATGAAAGTGCTTTCCCACAGTCTCTGCTTAGGGCTTCGTTAACAGGAAACAAACCATAGAGACAAAACTGAGAACTTCTTTATTTTGTCAAGTTTCAAAGACCTACTACAAACCATGTTGGATTTAGAGTTCCAAATTCATCTATCTATATAGGAGAGAACAGAGGGAAACCTAAATATAAAAACTGCCACTGTAGACGAACGCTTCAACCTAGAAGAACAAAATTTGGAGAGCCAAGTGAAATTTGTGAACTGATCATTACCACCACGTATCATCAACATTGGGAGAAAAAATATTTGCTGCTTTTTCGGAAATTCGTTATTTCTTAGAAGCTTCGCAACCCCTCTCAATGAAAGTGCTTTTACACCATCTGTGCCTAGGGCTACTTGAAGAAAAAAACAAACCATACAGACAAAACTGAGAACTCCTTTATTTTGTCAAGTTTCAAAGAGCTACTACCAACCATGTTAGATTTAGAGTCCAAATTCATCTATCTATATAGGAGAGAACAGAGTGAAACCTAAAAAAAAAAAAACTGCTACTGTAAACGAATGCTTCAACCTAGAAGAACAAAATTTGGTGAGCCTAGTGGGATTTGTGTACTGATCATTACCACCAAGTATCATCAACATTGGATTAAAAAATATTTGCTGGTATTTCGGAAACTCGTTATTTCTTAGAAGATTCCAACCCCTCTCAATGAAAGTGCTTTTCCACCGTCTGTGCCTAGGGCTACTTGAAGAGGAAACAAAACATAGAGACAAATTGAGAACTACTTTATTTTGTCAAGTTTCAAAGAGCTACTGCAAACCATGTTGGATTTAGAGTTCCAAATTCATCTATCTATATACGAAAGAACAGAATGAAACCTAAATATAAAAACTGCTACTGTAAACGAACGCTTCAACCTAGAAGAACAAAATTTGGTGAGCCAAGTGGGATTTGTGTACTGATCATTACCACCAAGGATGATCAACATTGGGTGAAAAAATATTTGCTGGTATTATGGAAACTGGTTTTTTTCTTAGAAGCTTGGCAAACCCTCTCAATGAAAGTGCTTTTCCACCGTCTGTGCCTAGGGCTACTTGAAGAGGAAACAAACCATAGAGATAAACCTGAGAACTCCTTTATTTTGTCAAGTTTCAAAGAGCTACTACAAACCATGTTGGATTTGGAGTTCCGAATTCATCTATCTATATAGTAGAGAACAGAGTGAAACCTAAAAATAAAAACTGCTACTGTAAACGAACGCTTCAACCTAGAAGAACTAAATTTGGTGAGCCAAGTGTGATTTGTGTACTTGTCATTACCACCAAGTATAATCAACATTGGGTGAAAAAATATTTGCTGGTGTTTCGGAAAATCGTAATTTCTTGGAAGCTTGGCAACCCCTTTCAATGAAAGTGCTTTTCCACAGTCTCTGCTTAGGGCTACTTGAAGCGGAAACAAAACATAGAGACAAAACTGAGAACTACCTTACTTTGTCAAGTTACAAAGAGCTACTACAAACCATGGTGGATTTAGAGTTCCAAATTCATCTCTCTATATAGGAGAGAACAGACTGAAACCTAAATATAAAAACTGCTACTGTAGACGAACGCTTCAACCTAGAAGAACAAAATTTGATGAGCCAAGTGGGATTTGTTTACTGATCATTATCACCAAGTATCATCAAGATTGGGTGAAAAAATATTTGCAGGAATTTCGGAAACTCGTTATTTCTTAGAAGCTTGGCAACCCCTCTAAATGAAAGTGCTTTTCCACCGTCTGTGCCTAGGGCTACTTGAAGAGGAAACAAACCATAGAGACAAAATTGAGAACTCCTTTATTTTGTCAAGTTTCAAAGAGCTACTACAAACCATATTGGATTTAGAGTTCCAAATTCATCTGTCGATATTGGAGAGAACAGAGTGAAACCTAAATATAAAAACTGCTACAGTAGACGAACGCTTCAACCTAGAAGAACAAAATTTGGTGAGCCAATTGGGATTTGTGTGCTGATCATTACCACCAAGTATCATCAACATTGGGTGAAAAAATATTTGCTGGTATTCGGAAACTGGTTATTTCTTAGAAGCTTGGCAAACCCTCTCAATGAAAGTGGTTTCCACCGTCTGTGCCTAGAGCTACTTGAAGAGGAAACAAACCATAGAGATAAACCTGAGAACTCCTTTATTTTGTCAAGTTTCACATAGCTACTACAAACCATGTTGGATTTAGAGTTCCAAATTCATCTATCTATATAGGAGAGAACAGAGTGAAACCTAAAAATAAAAACTGCTACTGTAAACGAACGCTTCAACCTAGAAGAACTAAATTTGGTGAGCCAAGTGGGATTTGTGTACTTGTCATTACCACCACGTATCATCAACATTGGGTGAAAAAATATTTGCTGGTATTTCAGAAACTCGTAATTTCTTGGAAGCTTGGCAACCCCTTTCAATGAAAGTGCTTTTCCAAAGTCTCTGCTTAGGGCTACTTGAAGCGGAAGCAAATCATAGAGACAAAACTGAGAACTCCTTTAATTTGTCAAGTTACAAAGAGCTACTACAAACCATGGTGGATTTACAGTTCCAAATTCATCTATCTATATAGGAGAGAACAGACTGAAACCTAAATATAAAAACTGCTACTGTAGACGAACGCTTCAACCTAGAAGAACAAAATTTGATGAGCCAAGTGGGATTTGTGTACTGATCATTATCACCAAGTATCATCAAGATTGGGTGAAAAAATATTTGCTGGTATTTCGGAAACTCGTTATTTCTTAGAAGCTTGGCAACCGCTCTAAATAAAAGTGCTTTTCCACCGTCTGTGCTTAGGGCTACTTGAAGAGGAAACAAACCATAGAGACAAAATTGAGAACTCCTTTATTTTGTCAAGTTTCAAACAGCTACTGCAAACCATATTGGATTTAGAGTTCCAAATTCATGTGTCTATATTGGAGAGAACAGAGTGAAACCTAAATATAAAAACTGCTACAGTAGACGAACACTTCAACCTAGAAGAACAAAATTTGGTGAGCCAAGTGGGATTTGTGTGCTGATCATTACCACCAAGTATCATCAACATTGAGAGAAAAAATATTTGCTGGTATTTCGGAAACTGGTTACTTCTTAGAAGCTTGGCAAACCCTCTCAATTAAAGGTGTTTTCCACCGTCTGTGCCTAGAGCTACTTGAAGAGGAAACAAACCATAGAGATAAACCTGAGAACTCCTTTATTTTGTCAAGTTTCACATAGCTACTACAAACCATGTTGGATTTAGAGTTCCAAATTCATCTATCTATATAGGAGAGAACAGAGTGAAACCTAAAAATAAAAACTGCTACTCTAAACGAACGCTTCAACCTAGAAGAACTAAATTTGGTGAGCCAAGTGGGATTTGTGTACTTGTCATTACCACCACGTATCATCAACATTGGGTGAAAAAATATTTGCTGGTATTTCAGAAACTGGTAATTTCTTGGAAGCTTGGCAACCCCTTTCAATGAAAGTGCTTTTCCACAGTCTCTGCTTAGGGCTACAAGAAACGAAAACAAATCATAGAGACAAAACTGAAAACTCCTTTATTTTGTCAAGTTTCAAAGAGCTACTACACACCATGTTGGATTTAGAGTTCCAAATTCATCTATCAATATAGGAGAGAACAGAGTGCAACCTAAAAATAAAAACTGCTACTGTAAATGAACGCTTCAACCTAGAAGAACAAAATTTGGTGAGCCAAGTGGGATTTGTGGACTTGTCATTACCACCACGCATCATTAAGTATGGGTGAAAAAATATTCGCTGGTATTTCGGAAACTCGTATTTTCTTGGAAGCTTGCCAACCCCTCTCAATGAAAGTGCTTTTCCACCGACTGGGCCTAGGGCTACATGAAGAGGAAACAAATCATAGAGACAAATCTGAGAACTCCTTAATTTTGTCAAGTTTCAAAGAGCTACTACAAACCATGTTGGATTTAGAGTTCCAAATTCATCTATCTATATAGGAGAGAACAGAGTGAAACCTAAAAATAAAAACTGCTACTGTAAACGAACGCTTCAACCTAGAAGAACTAAATTTGGTGAGCCAAGTGGGATTTGTGTACTTGTCATTACCACCACGTATCATCAACATTGGGTGAAAAAATATTTGCTGGTATTTCAGAAACTCGTAATTTCTTGGAAGCTTTGCAACCCCTTTCAATGAAAATGCTTTTCCAAAGTCTCTGCTTAGGGCTACTTGAAGCGGAAGCAAATCATAGAGACAAAACTGAGAACTCCTTTAATTTGTCAAGTTACAAAGAGCTACTACAAACCATGGTGGATTTACAGTTCCAAATTCATCTCTCTATATAGGAGAGAACAGAGTGAAACCTAAATATAAAAACTGCTACTGTAGACGAACGCTTCAACCTAGAAGAACAAAATTTGATGAGCCAAGTGGGATTTGTGTACTGATCATTATCACCAAGTATCATCAAGATTGGGTGAAAAAATATTTGCTGGTATTTCGGAAACTCGTTATTTCTTAGAAGCTTGGCAACCGCTCTAAATAAAAGTGCTTTTCCACCGTCTGTGCCTAGGGCTACTTGAAGAGGAAACAAACCATAGAGACAAAATTGAGAACTCCTTTATTTTGTCAAGTTTCAAAGAGCTACTGCAAACCATATTGGATTTAGAGTTCCAAATTCATCTGTCTATATTGGAGAGAACAGAGTGAAACCTAAATATAAAAACTGCAACAGTAGACGAACGCTTCAACCTAGAAGAACAAAATTTGGTGAGCCAAGTGGGATTTGTGTGCTGATCATTACCACCAAGTATCATGAACATTTGGTGAAAAAATATTTGCTGGTATTTCGGAAACTGGTTATTTCTTAGAAGCTTGGCAAACCCTCTCAATGAAAGTGGTTTTCCAAAGTCTGTGCCTAGAGCTACTTGAAGAAGAAACAAACCATAGAGATAAACCTGAGAACTCCTTTATTTCGTCAAGTTTCAAATAGCTACTACAAACCATGTTGGATTTGGAGTTCCAAATTCATCTATCTATATAGGAGAGAACAGAGTGAAACCTAAAAATAAAAACTGCTACTGTAAACGAACGCTTCAACCTAGAAGAACTAAATTTGGTGAGCCAAGTGGGATTTGTGTACTTGTCATTACCACCACGTATCATCAACATTGGGTGAAAAAATATTTGCTGGTATTTCAGAAACTGGTAATTTCTTGGAAGCTTGGCAACCCCTTTCAATGAAAGTGCTTTCCACAGTCTCTGCTTACGGCTACAAGAAAAGAAAACAAATCATAGAGACAAAACTGAAAACTCCTTTATTTTCTCAAGTTTCAAAGAGCTACTACAAACCATGTTGGATTTAGAGTTCCAAATTCATCTATCAATATAGGAGAGAACAGAGTGCAACCTAAAAATAAAAACTGCTACTGTAAACGAACGCTTCAACCTAGAAGAACAAAATTTGGTGTGCCAAGTGGGATTTGTGGACTTGTCATTACCACCACGCATCATTAAGAATGGGTGAGAAAATATTCGCTGGTATTTCGGAAACTCGTATTTTCTTGGAAGCTTGGCAACCCCTCTCAATGAAAGTGCTTTTCCACCGACTGGTCCTAGGGCTACATGAAGAGGAAACAAATCATAGAGACAAATCTGAGAACTCCTTAATTTTGTCAAGTTTCAAAGAGCTACTACAAATCATGTTGGATTTAGAGTTCCAAATTCATCTATCTCTATAGGAAAGAGCAGAGTTAAACCTAAAAATAAAAACTGCTACTGTAGACGAATGCTTCAACCTAGAAGAACAAAATTTGGTGAGCCAAGTGGGATTTGTGTACTTGTCCTTACCACCAAGTATCATCAAGATTGGGTGAAAAAATATTTGATGGTATTTCTGAAACTCGTTATTTCTTAGAAGCTTGGCAACCCCTCTCAATGAAAGTGCTTTTCCACAGTCTGTGCCAGGGCTACTTGAAGAGGAAACAAACCATAGAGACAAAACTGAGAACTCCTTAATTTTGTCAAGTTTCAAAGAGCTACTACAAACCATGTTGGATTTAGAGTTCCAAATTCATCTATCTATATAGGAGAGACAGAGTGAAACATAAAAATAAAACTGCTACTGAAAACGAATGCATCAACCTAGAAGAAGAAAATTTGGTGAGTCAAGTGGGATTTGTGTTCCGATCATTACCACCATGTATCATCAAGATTGGGTGAAAAAATATTTGCTGGTCTTTCGGAAACTCGTAATTTCCAGGAAGCTTGGCAACCCCTCTCAATGAAAGTGCTTTTCCACCATCTGTGCCTAGGGCTACATGAAGAGGAAACAAACCATAGAGAAAAAACTGAGAATTCTTTTATTTTGTCAAGTTTCAAAGAGCTACTGCAAACCATGTTGGATATAGAGTTCCACATTCATCGATCTATATAGGAGAGAACAGAGGGAAACCTAAATATAAAAACTGCTACAGTACACGAATGATTCAACATAGAAGAACAAAATTTGGCGAGCCAAGTGGGATTTGTGTACTGATCATTACCACCATGTATCATCCACATTGGGTGAAAAAATATTTGCTGGTATTTCGGAAACTCTATGTTTCTTAGAAGCTTGGCAGACACTCTCAATGAAAGTCCTTTTCCACCGTCTGTGCCTAGGGCTACTTGAAGAGGAAACAAAACATAGAGACAAAACTGAGCACTCCTTTATTTTGTCAAGTTTCAAAGAGCTACTGCAAACCATGTTGAATTTTGAGTTCCAAATTCATCTATCTATATAGGTGAGAACAGAGAGAAACCTAATTATAAAAACTGCTAAGGTATACAAACGCTTCAACCTAGAAGAACAAAATTTGGTGAGCCAAGTGGGATTTGTGTACTGATCATTACCACCAATTATCATCAACATTGGGTGAAAAAATATTTGCTGGTATGTCGGAAACTCGTTATTTCTTAGAAGCTTGGCAACCCACTCAATGAAAGTGCTTTTCCACAGTCTGTGCCTCGGGGTACTTGAAGAGGAAACAAACCATTGAGACAAAACTGAGAATTCCTTTATTTTGTCAAGTTTCAAAGAGCTACTTCAAACCATGTTGGGTTTAGAGTTCCAAATTCATATATCTATATAGCACAGAACAGAGTGAAACCTAAAAATAAAAACTGCTACTGTAAACGAACGCTTCAACCTAGAAGAACAAAATTTGGTGAGCCAAATGGGATTTGATTACTGATCATTACCACCAAGTATAATCCAGATTCGGTTAAAAAATATTTGCTGGTATTTGGGAAACTCGTTATTTCTTAGAAGCTTGGCAACCCCTGTCAATGAAAGTGCTTTTCCACAGTCTGTGCCTAGGACTACTTGAAGAGGAAACAAAACATAGAGACAAAACTGAGAACTACCTTACTTTGTCAAGTTACAAAGAGCTACTACAAACCATGGTGGATTTAGAGTTCCAAATTCATCTATCTATATAGGAGAGAACAGACTGAAACCTAAATATAAAAACTGCTACTGTAGACGAACGCTTCAACCTAGAAGAACAAAATTTGATGAGCCAAGTGGGATTTGTATACTGATCATTATCACCAAGTATCATCAAGATTAAGTGAAAATATATTTGCTAATATTTCGGAAACTCCTTACTTCTTAGAAGCTTGGCAACCCCTCTAAATGAAAGTGCTTTTCCAACGTCTGTGCCTAGGGCTACTTGAAGAGGAAACAAACCATAGAGACAAAACTGATAACTCCTTTATTTTCTCATGTTCAAAGAGCTACTACAAACCATGTTGGATTTAGAGTTCCAAATTCATCTATCTATATAGGAGAGAACAGAGTGAAACCTAAAAATAAAAAATGCTACTGTAAACGAACGCTTCAACCTAGAAGAACTGAATTTGGTGAGCCAAGTGGGATTTGTGTACTTGTCATTACCACCACGTATCTTCAACATTGGGTGAAAAAATATTTGCTGGTGTTTCGGAAACTCATAATTTCTTGGAAGCTTGGCAACCGCTTTCCATGAAAGTGCTTTTCAACAGTCTCTGCTTAGGGCTACAAGAAAAGAAAACAAATCATTGAGACAAAACTGAAAACTCCTTTATTTTGTCAAGTTTCAAAGAGCTACTACAAACCATGTTGGATTTAGAGTACCAAATTCATTTATCAATATAGGAGAGAACAGAGTGAAACCTAAAAATAAAAACTGCTACTGAAAACTAATGCATCAACCTAGAAGAACAAAATTTGGTGAGTCAAGTGAGATTTGTATACCGATCATTACCACCAAGTATCATCAAGATTGGGTGAAAAAATATTTGCTGGTATTTCGGAAACTCGTAATTTAATGGAAGCTTGGCAACCCCTCTCAATGAAAGTGCTTTTCCACCATCTGTGCCTAGGGCTACTTGAAGAGTAAACAAACCATAGAGACAAAACTGAGAACTCCTTAATTTTGTCAAGTTTCAAAGAGACACTGCAAACCATGTTGGATTTAGAGTTCCAAATTCATCTATCTATATAGCAGAGAACAGAGTGAAACCAAAACATAAAAACTGCTAATGTAGACGAACGCTTCATCCTAGAAGAACAAAATTTGGTGAGCCAAGTGGGATATGTGTACTGATCATTACCACCAAGTATCATCAAGATTGGTTGAAAAAATATTAGCTGGTATTTCGGAAACTCGTAATTTCATGGAAGCTTGGCAACGCCTTTCAATGAAAGTGCTTTTCCACCATCTGTGCCTAGGGCTACTTGAAGAGTAAACAAACCATAGAGACAAAACTGAGAACTCCTTAATTTTGTCAAGTTTCAAAGAGACACTACAAACCATGTTGGATTTAGAGTTCCAAATTCATCTATCTATATAGCAGAGAACAGAGTGAAACCAAAACATAAAAACTGCTAATGTAGACGAACGCTTCATCCTAGAAGAACAAAATTTGGTGAGCCAAGTGGGATATGTGTACTGATCATTACCACCAAGTATCATCAAGATTGGTTGAAAAAATATTTGCTGGTATTTCGGAAACTCGTAATTTCTTGGAAGCTTGGCAACCCCTCTCAATGAAAGTGCTTTTCCACAGTCAGTGATAGGGCTACTTGAAGCGGAAACAAATCATAGAGACAAAACTGAGAACTCCTTTATTTTGTCAAGTTTCAAAGAGCTACTACAAACCATGTTGGATTTAGAGTTCCAAATTCATCTATCTATATAAGAGAGAGCAGAGTGAAACCTAAAAATAAAAACTGCTACTGTAGACGAATGCTACAACCTAGAAGAACAAAATTTGGTGAGCCAAGTGGGATTTGTGTACTTGTCCTTACCACCAAGTATCATCAAGATTGGGTGAAAAAATATTTGCTGGTATTTCAGAAACTCGTTATTTCTTAGAAGCTTGGCAACCCCTCTCAATGAAATTGCTTTTCCACAGTCTGTGCCTAGGGCTACTTGAAGAGGAAACAAACCATAGAGACAAAACTGAGAACTCCTTAATTTTGTCAAGTTTCAAAGAGCTCCTACAAACCATGTTGGATTTAGAGTTCCAAATTCATCTGTCTATATAGCAGAGAACAGAGTGAAAACTAAATATAAATACTGCTACTGTAGACGAACGCTTCAACCTAGAAGATCAAAATTTGGTGAGCTAAGTGGGATTTGTGTACTGATCATTACCACCAAGTGTCATCAAGATTGGGTGAAAAAATATTTGCTGGTATTTCGGAAACTCGTTATTTCTTGGAAGCTTTGCAATGCCTTTCAATGAAAGAGCTTTTCCACAGTCTCTGCTTAGGGCTTCTTTAAGAGGGAAACAAACCATAGAGACAAAGCTGAGAACTTCCTTACTTTGTCAAGTTTCAAAGAGCTACTACAAACTATGTTGGATTTAGAGTTCCAAATTCATCTATCTATATAGGAGAGAAACAGAGGAAACCTAAACATAAAAACTGCTACTGTATTCGAACGCTTTAAACTAGAAGAACAAAATTTGGTCAGCCAAGTGGGATTTGTGTACTGATCATTACCACCAAGTATCATCAACTTTGGGAGAAAAATTATTTGCTGGTATTTCGGTAATTCGTTATTTCTTACAAGCTTGGCTATCCCTCCCAATGAAAGTGCTTTTCCACCGTCTGTGCCTACGGCTACTTGAAGAAAAAACAAACCATAGAGACAAAACTGAGAACTCCTTTATTTTGTCAAGTTTCAAAGAGCTAGTACAAACCATGTTGGATTTAGAGTTCCAAAGTCATCTGTCTATATAGCAGAGAACAGAGTGAAACCTAAAAATAAAAACTGCTACTGTAAACGAACGCTTCAACCTAGAAGAACAAAATTTGGTGAGCCAAGTGGGATTTGTGGACTGATCTTCAACACCAAATATCATCAAGATTGGGTGAAAAAATATTTCCTGGTATTTCAGAAACTCGTTATTTCTTAGAGCTTGGCAACCCCTCTCAATTAAAGTGCTTTTCCACAGTCTGTGCCAGGGCTACTTGAAGAGGAAACAAACCATAGAGACAAAACTGAGAACTCCTTTATTTTGACAAGTTTCAAAGAGACACTACAAACCATGTTGGATTTAGAGTTCCAAATTCATCTATCTATATAGCAGAGAACAGAGTGAAACCAAAACATAAAAACTGCTAATGTAGACGAACGCTTCATCCTAGAAGAACAAAATTTGGTGAGCCAAGTGGGATATGTGTACTGATCATTACCACCAAGTATCATCAAGATTGGTTGAAAAAATATTTGGTGGTATTTCGGAAACTCATAATTTCTTGGAAGCTTGGCAACCCCTCTCAATGAAAGTGCTTTTCCACAGTCAGTGCTTAGGGCTACTTGAAGCGGAAACAAATCATAGAGACAAAACTGAGAACTCCTTTATTTTGTCAAGTTTCAAAGAGCTACTACAAACCATGTTGGATTTAGAGTTCCAAATTCATCTATCTATATAAGAGAGAGTAGAGTGAAACCTAAAAATAAAAACTGCTACTGTAGACGAATGCTACAACCTAGAAGAACAAAATTGGTGAGCCAAGTGGGATTTGTGTACTTGTCCTTACCACCAAGTATCATCAAGATTGGGTGAAAAAATATTTGCTGGTATTTCAGAAACTCGTTATTTCTTAGAAGCTTGGCAACCCCTCTCAATGAAATTGCTTTGCCACAGTCTGTGCCAGGGCTACTTGAAGAGGAAACAAACCATAGAGAAAAAACTGAGAACTCCTTAATTTTGTCAAGTTTCAAAGAGCTACTACAAACCATGTTGGATTTAGAGTTCCAAATTCATCTATCTATATAGCAGAGAATAGAGTGAAACCTAAATACAAAACCTGCTACTGTAGAAGAACGCTTCAACCTGGAAGAACAAAATTTGGTGAGCCAAGTGGGATTTGTGTACCGATCATTACCACCAAGTATCATCAAGATTGGGTGAAAAAATATTTGCTGGTATTTCGGAAACTCGTAATTTCTTGGAAGCTTGGTAACCCCTCTCAAGGAAAGTGCTTTTCCACAGTCTCTGCTTAAGGCTACTTGAAGCGGAAACAAATCATAGAGACAAAACTGAGCACTCCTTTATTTTGTCAAGTTTCAAAGAGCTACTACAAACAATATTGGATTTAGAGTTCCAAATTCATCTGTCTATATAGGAGAGAACAGAGTGATACCTAAATATAAAAACTGCTACTGTAGACGAACGCTTCAACCTAGAAGAACAAAATTTGGTGAGCCAAGTGGGATTTGTGGACTGATCTTCAACACCAAATATCATCAAGATTGGGTGAAAAAATATTTCCTGGTATTTCGGAAACTCGTTTTTTCTTAGAAGCTTGGCAACCCGTCTCATGAAAGTGCATTTCCACAGTCAGTGCCTAGGGCTACTTGAACAGGAAAGAATCCATAGAGACAAAACTGAGAACTCTTTTATTTTGTCAAGTTTCAAAGAGCTACTACAAACCATGGTGGATTTAGAGTTCCAAATTCATCTATCTATATAGGAGAGAACAGTGTGAAACCTAAAAATAAAAACTGCTACTGTAAACGAGCGCTTCAACCTAGAAGAACAAAATTTGGTGAGCCAAATGGGATTTGTGTACTGATCATTTCCACCAAGTATCATCAAGATTGGGTTAAAAAGTATTTGCTGGTATTTCGGAAACTCATTATTTCTTAGAAGCTTGGCAACCCCTCTCAATGAAAGTTCTTTCCACAGTCTGTGACTAGGGCTACTTGAAGAGGAAACAAACCATAGATTCAAAACTGAGAACTGCTTTATTTTGTCTAGTTTCAAAGAGCTACTACAAACCATGTTGGATTTAGAGTTCCAAATTCATCTATCTATTTAGGAGGGAACAGAGTGAAACTTAAAATAAAAACTGCTACTGTAAACGAACGCTTAACCTAGAAGAACAAAATTTGGTGAGCCACGTGGGATTTGTGTACTTGTCATGACCACCACGCATCATCAAGACTGGGTGAAAAAATATTTGCTGGTATTTCGGAAACTCATTATTTCTTAGAAGCTTGGCAACTGCTCTCAATGAAAGTGGTTTTCCACAGTCTGTGCCTAAGGCTACTTGAAGAGGAAACAAAGCATAGAGACAAAACTGAGAACTCCTTTATTTTGTCAAGTTTCTAAAAGCTACTACACACCATGTTGGATTTAGAGTTCCAAATTCATCAATCTATACAGGAGAGAACAGAGGGAAACCTAAAAATTTAAACTGCTACTGTAAACGAACGCTTCAACCTAGAAGAACAAAATTTGGTGAGCCAAGTGGGATTTGTGTACTTGTCCTTACCACCAAGTATCATCAAGATTGGGTGAAAAAATATTTGCTGGTATTTCAGAAACTCGTTATTTCTTAGAAGCTTGGCAACCCCTCTCAATGAAATTGCTTTGCCACAGTCTGTGCCAGGGCTACTTGAAGAGGAAACAAACCATAGAGAAAAAACTGAGAACTCCTTAATTTTGTCAAGTTTCAAAGAGCTACTACAAACCATGTTGGATTTAGAGTTCCAAATTCATCTATCTATATAGCAGAGAATAGAGTGAAACCTAAATACAAAACCTGCTACTGTAGAAGAACGCTTCAACCTGGAAGAACAAAATTTGGTGAGCCAAGTGGGATTTGTGTACCGATCATTACCACCAAGTATCATCAAGATTGGGTGAAAAAATATTTGCTGGTATTTCGGAAACTCGTAATTTCTTGGAAGCTTGGTAACCCCTCTCAAGGAAAGTGCTTTTCCACAGTCTCTGCTTAAGGCTACTTGAAGCGGAAACAAATCATAGAGACAAAACTGAGCACTCCTTTATTTTGTCAAGTTTCAAAGAGCTACTACAAACAATATTGGATTTAGAGTTCCAAATTCATCTGTCTATATAGGAGAGAACAGAGTGATACCTAAATATAAAAACTGCTACTGTAGACGAACGCTTCAACCTAGAAGAACAAAATTTGGTGAGCCAAGTGGGATTTGTGGACTGATCTTCAACACCAAATATCATCAAGATTGGGTGAAAAAATATTTCCTGGTATTTCGGAAACTCGTTTTTTCTTAGAAGCTTGGCAACCCGTCTCATGAAAGTGCATTTCCACAGTCAGTGCCTAGGGCTACTTGAACAGGAAAGAATCCATAGAGACAAAACTGAGAACTCTTTTATTTTGTCAAGTTTCAAAGAGCTACTACAAACCATGGTGGATTTAGAGTTCCAAATTCATCTATCTATATAGGAGAGAACAGTGTGAAACCTAAAAATAAAAACTGCTACTGTAAACGAGCGCTTCAACCTAGAAGAACAAAATTTGGTGAGCCAAATGGGATTTGTGTACTGATCATTTCCACCAAGTATCATCAAGATTGGGTTAAAAAGTATTTGCTGGTATTTCGGAAACTCATTATTTCTTAGAAGCTTGGCAACCCCTCTCAATGAAAGTTCTTTCCACAGTCTGTGACTAGGGCTACTTGAAGAGGAAACAAACCATAGATTCAAAACTGAGAACTGCTTTATTTTGTCTAGTTTCAAAGAGCTACTACAAACCATGTTGGATTTAGAGTTCCAAATTCATCTATCTATTTAGGAGGGAACAGAGTGAAACTTAAAATAAAAACTGCTACTGTAAACGAACGCTTAACCTAGAAGAACAAAATTTGGTGAGCCACGTGGGATTTGTGTACTTGTCATGACCACCACGCATCATCAAGACTGGGTGAAAAAATATTTGCTGGTATTTCGGAAACTCATTATTTCTTAGAAGCTTGGCAACTGCTCTCAATGAAAGTGGTTTTCCACAGTCTGTGCCTAAGGCTACTTGAAGAGGAAACAAAGCATAGAGACAAAACTGAGAACTCCTTTATTTTGTCAAGTTTCTAAAAGCTACTACACACCATGTTGGATTTAGAGTTCCAAATTCATCAATCTATACAGGAGAGAACAGAGGGAAACCTAAAAATTTAAACTGCTACTGTAAACGAACGCTTCAACCTAGAAGAACAAAATTAGGTGAGCCAAGTGGGATTTGTGGACTTGTGATTACCACCATGTATCATAAAGATTGGGTGAAAAAATATTTGCTGGTATTTCGGAAACTCGTATTTTTTTGGTAGCTTGGCAACCCCTCTCAATGAAAGTGCTTTTCCACAGTCTCTGCTTAAGGCTACTTGAAGCGGAAACAAATCATAGAGACAAAACTGAGAACTCCATTATTTTGTCAAGTTTCAAAGAGCTACTACAAACCATGTTGGATTCAGTGTTCCAAATTCATCTATCTATATAGGAGAGAACAGAGTGAAACCTAAATATAAAAACTGTTACTTTAGATGATCGCTTTAACCTAGAAGAACAAAATTTGGTGAGCCAGGTGGGATTTGTGTACTGATCATTACCACCAAGTATCATCAAGATTGGGTTAAAAAGTATTTGCTGGTATTTCGGAAACTCATTATTTCTTAGAAGCTTGTCAATCCCTCTCAATGAAAGTGCTTTTCCACAGTCTGTGCCTAGGGCTACTTGAAGAGGAAACAAACCATATATTCAAAACTGAGAACTCCTTTATTTTGTCAAGTTTCTAAAAGCTAGTACACACCATGTTGGATTTAGAGTTCCAAATTCATCTATCTATACAGGAATACAACAGACGGAAACCTAAAAATATAAACTGCTACTGTAAACGAACGCTTCAACCTAGAAAACAAAATTAGCTGAGTCACGTGGGATTTGTTTACCGATCATCACCACCAAGTATCATGAAGATTGGTTAAAAAAATATTTGCTGGTATTCGGAAACTCGTTATTTCTTAGAACCTTGGCAACCCCTCTCAATGAAAGTGCTTTTCCACAGTCTGTGCCTAGGGCTACTTGAAGAGTAAAGAAACCATAGAGACAAAAGTGAGAACTCCTTTATTTTGTCCAGTTTCAAAGAGCTACTACAAACCATGTTGGATTTAGAGTTCCAAACTCATCTATCTATATAGGAGAGAACAGAGTGAAACCTAAAAATAAAATCTGCTACTGTAAACGAACGCTTCAACATAGAAGAACAAAATTTGGTGAGCCAAGTGGGATTTGTGGACTTGTCATTACCACCACGTATCATAAAGTTTGGGTGAAAAAATATTTGCTGCTATTTCTGAAACTCATAATTTTTTGGAAGCTTTGCAACCCCTCTCAATGAAAGTGCTTTTCCACAGTTTGTGCCTAGGACTGCTTGGGAGAAAAAAAACCATAGAGACAAAACTGAGAACTCCTTTATTTTTTCTAGTTTCAAAGAGCTACTACAAACCATGTTGGATTTAGAATTCCAAATTCATCTATTTTTGTAGGAGAGAACAGAGGGAAACCTAAAAATAAAAACTGCTACTGTAAACGAACGCTACAACCTAGAAGAACAAAATTTGGTGAGCCAAGTGGGATTTGTGTACTGATCATTACCACCAAGGATCATCAAGATTCGGTGAAAAAATATTTGCTGGTATTTCGGAAACTCGTTATTTCTTTGAAGCTTGGCAACCCCTCTCAATCAAAGTGCTTTTCCACAGTCTGTGCCTAGGTCTAGTTGAAGAGGAAACAAAACATAGAGACAAAACTGAGAACTCCTTTATTTTGTCAAGTTTCAAAGAGCTACTGCAAACCATGTTGGATTTAGAGTTCCAAATTCACCTATCTATATAGCAGAGAATAGAGTGAAACCTAAATATAAAAACTGCTACTGTAGATGAACGCTTCAACCTAGAAGAACAAAATTTGGTGAGCCAAGTGGGATTTGTGTACCGATCATTACCACCAAGTATCATCAAGATTGGGTGAAAAAATATATACAGGAATAGAACAGAGGGAAACCTAAAAATATAAACTACTACTGTAAACGAACGCTTCCACCTAGAAAACAAAATTAGCTGAGTCACGTGGGATTTTTTTACCGATCATCACCACCAAGTATCATGAAGATTGGTTAAAAAAATATTTGCTGGTATTCGGAAACTCGTTATTTCTTAGAACCTTGGCAACCCCTCTCAATGAAAGTGCTTTTCCACAGTCTGTGCCTAGGGCTACTTGAAGAGTAAAGAAACCATAGAGACAAAAGTGAGAACTCCTTTATTTTGTCCAGTTTCAAAGAGCTACTACAAACCATGTTGGATTTAGAGTTCCAAACTCATCTATCTATATAGGAGAGAACAGAGTGAAACCTAAAAATAAAATCTGCTACTGTAAACGAACGCTTCAACGTAGAGGAACAAAATTTGGTGAGCCAAGTGGGATTTGTGGACTTGTCATTACCACCACGTATCATAAAGTTTGGGTGAAAAAATATTTGCTGCTATTTCTGAAACTCATAATTTTTTGGAAGCTTGGCAACCCCTCTCAATGAAAGTGCTTTTCCACAGTCTGTGCCTAGGCCTACTTGAAGACAAAAAAACCATGGAAAAAAAACTGAGAACTACTTTATTTTGTCAAGTTTCAAAGAGCTACTACAAACCATGTAGGATTTAGAGTTCCAAATTCATCTATCTATATAGGAGAGAACAGAGTGAAACCTAAATATAAAAACTGCTACTGTAGAAGAACGCTTCAACCTATAAGAACAAAATTTGGTGAGCCAAGTGGGATTTGTGTACTTCGCATTACCACCACGTATCATCAAGATTGGCAACCAGTTTCAATTATAGTGCTTTTCCACAGTCTCTGCTTGGGGCTACAGGAAGCGGGAACCAATCATAGAGGCAAAACTGAGAACTCCTTTATTTTTTCAAGTTTCAAAGAGCTATTACACACCATTTTGGATTTAGAGTTCCAAATTCATCTATCTATATAGGAGAGAAGAGAGGGAACCTAAAAATATAAACAGCTACTGTAAACGAACGCTTCAAACTAGAAGAACAAAATTCGGTGAGTCAAGTGGGATTTGTGTACCGATCATTACCACCAAGTATCATCAAGATTGGGTGAAAAAATATTTGCTGGTATTTCGGAAACTCGTTATTTCTTAGAAGCTTGGCAACCCCTCTCAATGAAAGTGCTTTTCCACAGTCTGTGCCTAGGGCTACTTGAAGAGGAAACAAACCATAGAGACAAAACTGAGAACTCCTTTATTTTGTCAAGTTTCAAAGAGCTATTACAAACCATGTTGGATTTAGAGTTCCAAATTCATCTATCTATATAGGAGAGAACAGAGTGTAACCTAAAAATAAAAACTGCTACTGTATACGAACGCTTCAACCTAGAAGAACAAAATTTGGTAGACGAAGTGAGATTTGTGTACTGATCATTACCACAATGTATCATGAAGATTGGGTGAATAAATATTTCCTGATTTTTCGGAAACTCGTTATTTCTTAGAAGCTTGGCAACCCCTCTCAATGAAAGTGCTTTTCCACAGTCTGTGCCAAGGCTTCTTGAAGATTAAACAAACCATAGAGACTAAACTGAGAACTCCTTTATTTTGTCATTTCAAAGAGCAACTAAAAACCATGTTGGATTTAGAGTTCCAAATTCTTCTATCTATATAGGAGACAACAGAGTGAAACCTAAAAATAAAAACTGCTACTGTAAACGAACGCTTCAACCTAGAAGAACAAAATTTGGTGGGCGAAGTGAGATTTGTGTACTGATCATTACCACAACGTATCATGAAGATTGGGTAAAACAATATTTCCTGGTGTTATGGAATCTCGTTATGTCTTAGAAGCTTGGCAACCCCTCTCAATGAAAGTGCTTTTCCACACTCTCTGACAAGGCTACTTGAATCGGACACAAACCATAGAGACTAAACTGAGAACTTCTTTATTTTGTCAAGTTTCAAAGAGCAACTAAATACCATGTTGGATTTAGAGTTCCAAATTCATCTATCTATATAGGAGAGAACAGAGTGAAACCTAAATATAAAAACTGATACTGTAGACGAACGCTTCAACATGGAAGAACCAAATTTGGAGAGCCAAGTGGGATTTGTGTAGTGATCATTGCCACCAAGTATCATCAAGATTGGGTGAAAAAATATTTGCTGGTATTTCGGAAAATCGTTATTTCTTAGAAGATTGCAACCCCTCTCAATGAAAGTGCTTTTCCACAGTCTGTGCCTAGGGCTACTTGAAGAGGAAACAAACCATAGAGACAAAACTGAGAACTCCTTTATTTTGTCAAGTTCAAAGAGCTACTACAAACCATGTTGGATTTAGAGTTCCAAATTCATCTATCTATATAGGAGAGAGCAGAGTGAAACCTAAAAATAAAAACTGCTACTGTAAACGAACGCTTCAACCTAGAAGAACCAAATTTGGTGAGCCAAGTGGGATTTGTGTATTGATCATTACCACCAAGTATCATGAAGTTTGGGTGAAAAAATATATGCTGGTATTTCGGAAACTCGTTATTTCTTAGAATCTTGGCAGCCCATCAAAATGAAAGTGGTTTTCCACAGTCTTGCCTAGGACTCTTGAAGATGAAACAAACCATAGAGAAAATCTGAGAACTCCCTTAATTTGTCAAGTTTCAATGAGCTACTACAAACCATGTTGGATTTAGAGTTCCAAATTCATCTATCTATATAGGAGAGAACAGAGTAAAACCTAAATAAAAAAACTGCTACTGTAGACGAACGCATCAACGTAGAAGAACAAACTTTGGTGAGCCAAGTGGGATTTGTGGACTGATCATTACCACCAAGTTTCATCAAGATTGGGTGAAAAAATATTTGCTGGTATTTTGGAAACTCGTTATTTCTTAGAAGCTTGGGAAATCCTCTCAATGAAAGTGCTCTTCCACAGTCTGTGCCTAGGGCTACTTGAAGAGGAAACAAACCATAGAGACAAAACTGAGAACTCTTTATTTTGTCAAGTTTCAAACAGCTACTACAAACCGTGTTGGATTTAGAGTTCCAAATTCATCTATCTATAGGAGAGAACAGAGAGACACCTAAATATAAAAACTGCTACTGTAGACGAACACTTCAACCTAGAAGAACAAAATTTGGTGAGCCAAGTGGCATTTGTGAACTGATCATTACCACCACGTATGATCAACATTGGGTGAAAAAATATTTGCTGGTATTTCGGAAACTCGTACTTTCATGGAAGCTTGGCAACCCCTTTCAATGAAAGTGCTTTTCCACAGTCTGTGCCTAGGGATACTTGAAGAGGAAACTAACCATAGAGACAAAACTGAGATCTCCTTTATTTTGTCAAGTTTCAAAGAGCTACTACAAACCATGTTGGATTTAGAGTTCCAAATTCGTCTGTCTATACAGGAGAGAACAGAGGGAACTTAAAAATATAAACTGCTACTGTAAACGAACGCTTCAACCAAGAAGAACAAAATTTGGTGAGTCAAGTGGGATTTGTGTACCAATCATTACCACCAAGTAACATCAAGATTGGGTGAAAAAATATTTGCTGGTATTTCGGAAACTCGTTATTCTTAGAAGCTTGGCAACCCTTCTCAATGAAAGTGCTTTTCCACAGTCTGTGCCTAGGGGTACTTTAAGAGGAAACAAACCATAGAGACTAATCTGAGAACTCCTTTATTTTGTCATTTCAAAGAGCAACTAAAAACCATGTTGGATTTAGAGTTCCAAATTCATCTATCTTTATAGGAGAGGACAGAGTGAACCCTAAAAATAAAAACTGCCACTCTAAACGAACGCTTCAACCTAGAAGAAGAAGATTTGTTGAGCCAAGCGGGATTTGTGTATGGATCATTACCACCAATTATCATCAAGATTGGGTTAAAAAATATTTGCTGGTATTTCGGAAACTCGTTATTTCTTAGAAACTTGGCAACCCCTCTCAATGAAGCTGCTTTTCCACAATCTGTGCTTAGGGCTACTTGAAGAGGACAAACCATAGAGACAAAACTGAGAACTCCTCTATTTTGTCAAGTTTCAAAGATCTACTACAATCCAGGTTGGATTTAGGGTTCCAAATTCATCTATCTATATAGGAGAGACCATAGTGACACCTAAATATAAAAACTGCTACTGGAAACGAACGACTCAACCTAGAAGAACAAAATTTGGTGAGCCAAGTGGGATTTGTGGACTTGTCATTACCTCCACATATCATCAAAATGGGTGAAAAAATATTTGCTGGTATTTCGGAAACTCGTAATTTCTTGGAAGCTTGGCAACTCCTCTCAATGAAAGTGCTTTTCCACCGTTTGTGCCTGGGGCTACTTGAAGAGGAAACAAAC
>NW_027516072.1:0-66042 GCF_048772815.1 Callospermophilus lateralis
TAGGGATAGAACGTAGAACTACTTTATTGTGTCAAGTTTCAAGAAGCTAGCACGAACCGTGTTTGATTTAGAGTTCGAACTGCATCTGTCAATATAGGAGAAATAGAGTGAACCTAAAAATTCAAACTGTTACTGCAAACGAATGCTTCAACCTAGGAGAACGAAACTTGGGCATCCAAGTTCGATTGGTGTACTGCTCATTACTTGAAAGTATCATGAAGGTCGGAAGAAAAAATATATGTTGAAATTTCAGGAGACTCTAGTTTTTTGGCAGCCTAACAACGAATTTCATTGAATGTGTTATTCGCCGGTCTCTGCTTAAGGCAACATCAAGAGGAAACAAACCTTAGGAATAGAACGTAGAACTACTTTATTGTGTCAAGTTTCAAGAAGCTAGCACGAACCGTGTTGGATTTAGAGTTCGAACTGCATCTGTCAATATAGGACAAATAGAGTGAAAGTTAAAAATTCAAACTGTTACTGCAAACGAATGCTTCAACCTAGGAGAACGAAATTTGGGCATCCAAGTTTGATTGGTGTACTGCTCATTACTTGAAATTATCATGAAGGTCGGATGAAAAAATATATTTTGGGATTTTGGAGACAGTAGTTTTTAGGAAGCTTAACATCACCTTTCATTGAAAGTGTTATTCGCCAGTCTCTGCTTAAGGCTACATCAAGAGGAAGCAAACCTTAGAGAAAAAACATAGAATTACTGTATTGTGACAAGTTTCAAGAAGCTAGCCCAAACAGTGTTTGATTTAGAGTTCGAACTGCATCTGTCAATATAGGATAAAACAGAGTGAACCTAAAAATTCAAACCGTTACTGCAAAAGAATGCTTCCACATAGGAAAACGAAACTTGATCATCCAAGTTTGATTGGTGTAGTGCTCATTACTTTAAAGTATCATGAAAGTCGGAAGAAAAAATATATGTTGAGATTTCAGGAGACTCTAGTTTTTTGGCAGCCTAAGCATGCCTTTTATTGAATGTGTTATTCGCCAGTCTCTTCTTAAGTCTACATTCAGAGGAAACAAAAAATAAAAATAGAATGTAGAAATACTTTACTGTTTCAAGTTTCAAGAAGCTAGCACAAACTGTGTTTGATTTAGAGTTCGAACTGCATCTGTCAATATAGGAGAAAACAGAGTGAAACCTAAAAATTCAAACTCTTACTGCAAACGAATGCTTCAAAATAGGAGAATGAAACTTGGGCATCCAAGTTTGATTGGTGTAGTGCTCATTACTTGAAAGTATCATGAAGGTCAGAAGAAAACATATATGTTGAGATTTTAGGAGACTCTAGTTTTTTGGCAGCCTAACAACACCTTTCATTGAAAGTGTTATTCGCCAGTCTCTGCTTAATACTACATCAAAAGGAAACAAACATTAGGGAAAGAACGTAGAACTACTTTATTGTGTCAAGTTTCAAGAAGCTAGCAAAAACGTGTTTGATTTAGAGTTTGAACTACATTTGTCAATATAGTAGAAAACAGAGTGAAACCTACAAATTCAAACTGTTACTGCAAACGAATGCTTCAACATAGGAGAAGGAAACTTGAGCATCCAACTGGGATTGGTGTTCTGATCATTACTTGAAAGTATCATGAAAATTGGATGAAAAAATATATGTTGAGATTTCAGGAGACTGTAGTTTTTGGAAGCTTAACAACGACTTTCATTGAAAGTGTTATTTGCAGGTTTCTGCTTAAGGCTACATCAAGAGGAAACAAACCTTAGGAATAGAATGCAGAACTACTTTATTGTGTCAACTTTCAAGAAGCTAGCACAAACCGTGTTTGATTTAGATTTTGAACTACATTCTTCAATATAGGAGAAAACAGAATGAAACCTAAAAATTCACACTGTTATTGCAAACGAATGCTTCAACGTAGGAGAACGAAACTTGAGCATCCAGGTGGGATTGGTGTACTGATCATTGCTTCAAAGTATCATGAAGATTGAATGAAAAAATATATTTTGAGATTTCAAGAGACTCTAGTGTTTTGGAAGTTTGGCAACCCCTTTCAATATAAGTGTTATTCGCCAGTCCCTGCTTTAGGCTACATGAAGAAGAAACAAACCTTAGAGAAAGAACGTAGAACTACTTTATTGTGTTAAGTTTCAAGAAGCTAGCACAAACCGTGTTTGATTTACAGTTTGAACTACATTAGTCAATATAGGAGAAAACAGAGTGAAACCTAAAAATTCAAACAGTTACTGCAAAGAATGCTTCAACGTAGGAGAATGAAACTTGAGCAACCAAGTGGGATTGGTAAACTGATCATTACTTGAAAGTATCATAAAGATTGGATGAAAAAATATATGTTGAGATTTCAGGAGACTCTGGTTTTTGGAAGTTGGGGAACCCCTTTCAATATAAGTGTTATTCGCAAGTCCCTGCATTAGGCTACATCAAGAGGAAACAAACCTTAGAGATAGAACGTAGAACTACTGTATTGTGTCAAGTTTCAAGAAGCTAGCACAAACCGTGTTTGATTTAGAGTTCAAACTGCATGTATCAATATATGAGAAAACAGAGTGAAACCTAAAAATTCAAACGGTTACTGAAAACGAATGCTTCAACCTAGGAGAATGAAACTTGGGCATCCAAGTTTGATGGGTGTACTGCTCATGATTGAAAGTGTCATGAAGGTCGGAAGAAAAAAATATATGTTGAGGTTTCAGGAGACTGTAGTTTTTTGGCAGCCTAACAACGCCTTTCATTGAATGTGTTATTCGCCAGTCTCTGCTTAAGGCTACATCAAGAGGAAACAAACCTTAGGGACAGGACATAGAAATATTTTATTGTGTCAGGTTTCAAGAAGCTACCACAAACCGTATTTGATTTGGAGTCTAATTTCATCTGTCAATTTAGGAGAATACAGAGTGAAACCTAAAAATTCAAACTGTGCCTCAAACAAATGCTTCAACCTAGAAGAACAAAACTTGGGCATCCAAGTGGGATTGGTGTACTGATCAATACTTGATAGAATCATGAAGATTGGAAGAAAAAATATATGTTGAGATTTCAGGAGACGGTAGTTTTTTGGAAGCTGAACAACGCCTTTCATTGAAAGTGTTATTCACCAGTCTCTGCTTAAGGCATCATCAAGAGGAAACAAACCTTAGGGATAGAACCTAGAACTACTTTATTGTGTCAAGTTTCAAGAAGCTAGCACAAACCGTGTTTGATTTAGAGTTCAAACTGCATCTGCCAATATAGGGAAAACAGAATGAAACCTAAAAATTCAAACTGTTACTGCAAACGAATGCTTCAACCTAGGAGAACGAAACTTGGGCATCCAAGTGGGATTGGTATACTGATCATTACGTGAATGTATCATGAAGATTGGGTGAAAAAATATATGTTGAGATTTCAGGAGACTCTACTTTTTTGAAAGTTTGGCAACAACTTTAAATATAAGTGTTATTCGCCAGTCCCTGCTTTCAGCTACATCAAGAGGAAAAATCCTTAGAGATAGAACGTAGAACTGCTTTATTGCTTCAAGTTTCAAGAAGCTAGCACAAACCTTGTTTGATTTAGATTTCGAACTGCATCTGTCAATATAGGAGAAAACAGAGTGAAACCGAAAAATTCAAACTGTTACTGCAATGAATGCTTCAATCTAGGAGAACGAAACTTGGGCATCTAAGTTTGATTGATCTACTGCTCAGTACTTGAAAGTATCATGAAGGTCGGATGAAAAAATATATGTTGAGATTTCAGGAGACTCTAGTTTTTTGGCAGCCTAACAACGTCTTTCATTGAAAATGTTCTTCGCCAGTCTCTGCTTAGGTCTACATTGAGAGGAAACAAAAATAAAAATAGAATGTAGAAATACTTTACTGTTTCAAGTTTCAAGAAGCTAGGACAAATTGTGTTTGATTTAGAGTTCGAACTGCATCTTTCAATATAGGAGAAAACAAAGTGAAACCTAAAAATTCAAACTGTTACTGCAAACGAATGCTACAAACTAGGAGAATGAAACTTGGGCATCCAAGTTTGATTGGTGTAGTGCACATTAATTGAAAGTATCATGAAGGTCGGAAGAAAACATATATGTTGAGATTTCAGGAGACTCTAGTTTTTTGGCAGCTTAACAACGCCTTTCATTGAAAGTGATATTCGCAGTCTCTGCTTAAGGCTACATCAAGAGGAAACAAACATTAGGGATAGAACGTAGAACTACTTTATTGTGTCAAGTTTCAAGAAGCTAGCAAAACCGTGTTTGATTTAGAGTTTGAACTACATTTGTCAATATAGTAGAAAACAGAGTGAAACCTACAAATTAAAACTGTTACTGCAAACGAATGCTTCAACGTAGGAGAAGGAAACTTGAGCATCCAACTGGGATTGGTGTACTGATCATTACTTGAAAGTATCATGAAAATTGGATAAAAAAATATATGTTGAGATTCCAGGAGACTGTAGTTTTTTGGAAGCTTAACAACGCATTTCATTGAAAATGTTATTCGCAGGTTTCTGCTTAAGGCTACATCAAGAGGAAACAAACCTTAGGGATAGAACGTAGAACTACTTTATTGTGTCAACTTTCAAGAAGCTAGCACAAACCGTGTTTGATTTACAGTTTGAACTACATTTGTCATAATAGGAGAAAACAGAGTGAAACCTAAAAATTCAAACTCTTACTGCAAACGAATGCTTCAAAATAGGAGAATGAAACTTGGGCATCCAAGTTTGATTGGTGTAGTGCTCATTACTTGAAAGTATCATGAAGGTCAGAAGAAAACATATATGTTGAGATTTTAGGAGACTCTAGTTTTTTGGCAGCCTAACAACACCTTTCATTGAAAGTGTTATTCGCCAGTCTCTGCTTAATACTACATCAAAAGGAAACAAACATTAGGGATAGAACGTAGAACTACTTTATTGTGTCAAGTTTCAAGAAGCTAGCAAAAACGTGTTTGATTTACAGTTTGAACTACATTTGTCATAATAGGAGAAAACAGAGTGAAACCTAAAAATTCAAACTGTTACTGCAAAGAATGCTTCTACGTAGGAGAACAAAACTTGAGCATCCAAGTTGGATTGGTATACTGATCATTACTTGAAAGTATCATGAAGATTGGATGAAAAAATATATGTTGAGATTTCAGGAGACTCTGGTTTTTGGAAGTTTGGCAACCCCTTTCAATAAAAGTGTTATTCGCAAGTCCCTGCATTAGGCTACATCAAGAGGAAACAAACCTTAGAGATAGAACGTAGAACTACTGTATTGTGTCACGTTTCAAGAAGCTAGCACAAACCGTGTTTGATTTAGAGTTCGAACTGCATCTGTCAATATAGGAGAAAACAGAGTGAAACTTAAAAATTCAAACTGTTACTGCAAACGAATGCTTCAACCTAGGAGAACGAAACTTGGGCATCCAAGTTTCATTGGTGTACTGCTGATTACTTGAAATTATCATGAAGATCGGATGAAAAAATATATGTTGAGATTTCAGGAGACGGGAGTTTTTTGGAAGCTTCACAACGCCTTTCATTGAAAGTGTTATTCGCCAGTCTCTGCTTAAGGCTACATCAGGAGGAAATAAACCTTAGGGATAGAACGTAGAACTACTTTACCGTGTCAAGTTTCAAGAAGCTAGTACAAACCGTGTGTGATTTAGAGTTCTAACGGCATCTGTCAATATAGGAGAAAACAGACTAAAACCTAAAAATTAAAACTGTTCCTGCAAACGAATCCTTAAATCTAGGAGAACTAAACTTGGGCATTCAAGTGGGATTGGTGTACTGATCATTAGTTGAAAGTATCATAAAAATTGGATGAAAAAATATATGTTCAGATTTCAGGAGACTCTAGTTATTTGAAAGTTTGGCAACCCCTTTCAATACAAGTGTTATTCGCCAGTCCCTGCTTTAGGCTACATCAAGAGGAAACAAACCTTCGAGATAGAACGTAGAACTACTGTATTGTGTCAAGTTTCAAGAAGCTAGCACAAACCGTGTTTGATTTAGAGTTCGAACTGCATCTGTCAATATAGGAGAAAACAGAGTGAAACCTATAAATTCAAACTGTTACTGCAAACGAATGCTTCAACCTAGGAGAACGAAACTTGGGCATCCAAGTTTGATTGGTTTACTGCTGATTACTTGAAATTATCATGAAGATCGGATGAAAAATTATATGTTGCGATTTGAGGAGATGGTAGTTTTTTGGAAGATTAACAACGCCTTTCATTGAAAGTGATATTCACCAGTCTCTGATTAAGGCAACATCAAGAGGAAACAAACCTTAGGGATAGAACGTAGAACTACTTTATTGTGTCAAGTTTCAAGAAGCTAGCACAAACCGTGTTTGATTTAAATTTCGAACTGCATTTGTCATTATAGGAGAAAACAGAGTGAAACCTAAAAATTCAAACTGTTACTGCAAACGAATGCTTCAACCTAGGAGAAAGAATCTTGGGCATCCACGTTTGACTGGTGTAATGCTCATTACTTGAAATCATCATGAAGGTCAGAAGAAAAAATATATGTTGAGATTTCAAGAGACTGTAGTATTTTGGCAGCCTAACAACGCCTTTCATTGAATGTGTCTTTCGTCAGTCTCTGCTTAGGTCTACATCCAGAGGAAACAAAAAATAAAAATAGAATGTAGAACTACTTTACTGTTTCAAGTTTCAAGAAGCTAGCACAAACCGTGTTTGATTTAGAGTTCGAACTACGTTTGTCAAAATAGGAGAAAACAGATTGAAACCTAAAAATTAAAACTGTTCCTGCAAACGAATGCTTCAATCTAGGAGAACTAAACATTGGCATCCAAGTGGGATTGGTGTACTGATCATTACGTGAATGTATCAGGAAGATTGGATGAAAAAATATATGTTGAGTTTTCAGGAGACTGTAGTTTTTTGAATGATTGGTAACCTGTTTCAATATAAGTGTTATTCGCCTGTCCTTGCTTTAGGCTACATCAAGAGGAAACAAACCTTAGAGATAGTACGTAGAACTACTTTATTGTGTCAAGTTTCAAGAAGCTAGAACAAACCGTGTTTGATTTAGAGTTTGAACTACATTTGTCAATATAGGAGAAAACAGTGAAACCTAAAAATTCAAACTGTTACTGCAAACGAATGCTTCAACTTAGGAAAACGAAACTTGAGCATCCAAGTGGGATTGGTGTACTGATCATTACTTGAAGGTATCATGAAGATTGGATGAAAAAATATTTGTTGAGATTTCAGGAGACTCTAGTTTTTTGGAAGTTTGGCAACCCATTTCAATATAAGTGTTATTCGCCAGTCCCTGCGTTAGGCAACATCAAGAGGAAACAAACCTTAGGGAAAGAACGTAGAACTACTTTATTGTGTCAAGTTTCAAAAAGCTAGCACAAACCGTGTTTGATTTAGAGTTCGAACTGCATCTGTCATTATAGGAGAAAACAGAGTAAAACCTAAAAATTCAAACTGTTACTTCAAACAAATGCTTCAACCTAGGAGAACGAAACTTGGGCATCCACCTTTGATTGGTGTACTGCTCATTACTTGAAATTATCATGTAGGTCTGAAGAAAAAATATATGTTGAGATTTCAGGAAACTGTAGTATTTTGGCAGCCTAACAACGCCTTTCATTGAATGTGTCTTTCGTCAGTCTCTGCTTAGGTCTACATCCAGAGGATATAAAAAATAAAAATAGAATGTAGAACTACTTTAGTGTTTCAAGTTTCAAAAAGCTAGCACAAACCGTGTTTGATTTAGAGTTCAAACTACATTTGTCAATATAGGAGAAAACAGACTGAAACCTAAAAATTCAAACTGTTACTGCAAACGAATGCTTCAACCTAAAAGAACGAAATTTTGGCATCCAAGTGGAATTGGTGTACTGATCATTACGTGAATGTATCATGATGATTGGATGAAAAAATATATGTTGATTTTCAAGAGACTCTAGTTTTTTGAAAGTTTGGTAACCACTTTCAATATAAGTGTTATTCGACAGTCCCTGCTTTAGGCTACATCAAGAGGAAACAAACCTTAGAGATAGAATGAAGAACTACTTTATTGTGTCAAGTTTCAAGAAGCTAGAACAACCGTGTTTGATTTAGAGTTTGAACTGCATTTGTCAATATAGGAGAAAACAGAGTGAAACCTAAAAATTCAAACTGTTCCTGCAAACGAATGCTTCAATCTAGGAGAAGTAAACTTGGGCATCCAAGTGGGATTGGTGTACTGATCTTTACGTGAATGTATAATGAAGATTGGATGAAAAAATATATATTGAGATTTCAGGAGACTCTAGTTTTTTGAAAGTTTCGCAACCACTTTCAATATAAGTGTTATTCCCCAGTCCCTGATTTAGGCTACATCAAGTAGGAAACACACCTTAGAGATAGAACGTAGAACTACTTTATTGTTTCAAGTTTCTAGAAGCTAGCACAAACCGTGTTTGATTTAGAGTTCGAACTGCATCCATCAATATATGAGAAAACAGAGTGAAAAATAAAAATTCAAACTGTTACTGCAAACGCATGCTTCAACCTAGGAGAACGAAAGTTGGGCATCCAAGTTTGATGGTGTACTGCTAATTACTTGAAATTATCATGAAGGTCGGAAGAAAAAATATATGTTGAGATTTCAAGAGACTGTTGTATTTTGGCAGCCTAACAACGCCTTTCATTGAATGTGTCTTTCATCAGTCTCTGCTTAGGTCTACATCCAGAGGAAACAAAAAATAAAAAAAGAACGTAGAACTACTTTATTGTGTCAAGTTTCAAGAAGCTAGAACAAACCGTGTTTGATTTAGAGTTGAACTACATTTGTCAATATAGGAGAAAACAGAGTGAATCCTAAAAATTCAAACTGTTACTGCAAACGTATGCTTCAACTTAGGAAAACGAAACTTGAGCATCCAAGTGGGATTGGAGTACTGATCATTACTTGAAGGTATCATGAAGATTGGATGAAAAAATATATGTTGAGATTTCAAAAGACTCTAGTTTTTTGAAAGTTTGGTAACCCCTTTCAATATGAGTGTTATTCGCCAGTCCCTGCTTTAGGCTACATCAAGAGGAAACAAACCTTAGGGATAGAACATAGAACTACTTTATTGTGTCAAGTTTCAAGAAGCTAGCACAAACCGTGCTTGATTTAACGTTCTAAATGCATCTGTCAATATAGGAGAAAACAGAGTGAAACCTAAAAATTCAAACTGTTCCTGCAAACGAATGCTTCAATCTAGGAGAACGAAACGTGGGCATCCAAGTTTGATTGGTGTACTGCTCATTACTCGAAACTATCATGAAGGTCGGATGAAAAAATATATGTTGAGATTTCAGGAGACTCTAGTTTTTTGAAAGTTTGGTAACCCGTTTCAATATAAGTGTTATTCGCCTGTCCCTGCTTTATTCTACATCAAGAGGAAACAAACCTTAGAGAAATAACGTAGAACTAATTTATTGTTTCATGTTTCAAGAAGCTATCACAAACCTTGTTTGATTTAGAGTTCAAACTGCAACTGTCAATATAGGAGAAAACAGAGTGAAACCTAAAAACTCAAACTGTTACTGCAAACGAATGCTTCAACCTAGGAGAACAAAACTTGGGCATCCAAGTTTGATTGGTGTACTGCTCATTACTCGAAATTATCATGAAGTTCGGATGAAAAAATATATGTTGAGATTTCAGGAGACGGTAGTTTTCTGGAGGCTTAACAACGCCTTTCATTGAAAGTGTTATTCGCCAGTCTCTGCTTAAGGCTACATCAAGAGGAAACAAATCTTAGGGAGAGAACGTAGAACTACTTTATTGTGTCAAGTTTCAAGAAGCTATCACAAACCGTGTTTGATATAGAGTTCAAAATGCATCTGTCAATATAGGAGAAAACAGAGTGAAACCTAAAAATTCAAACTGTTACTGCAAACGAATGCTTCAATGTAGGAGAACGAAACTTGGGCATCCAAGTTTGATTGGTGTACTGCTCATTACTCGAAATTATCATGAAGGTCAGATGAAAAAATATATGTTGAGATTACAGGAGACTCTAGTTTTTTGAAAGTTTGGTAACCCGTTTCAATATAAGTGTTATTCGTCTGTCCCTGCTTTATTCTATATCAAGAGGAAACAAACCTTAGAGAAATAACGTAGAACTACTTTATTGTTTCATGTTTCAAGAAGCTAGCACAAACCTTGTTTGATTTAGAGTTCAAACTGCATCTGTCAATATAGGAGAAAACAGAGTGAAACCTAAAAACTCAAACTGTTACTGCAAACGAATGCTTCAACCTAGGAGAACGAAACTTTGGCATCCAAGTGGGATTGGTGTACTGATCATTACGTGAATGTATCATGAAGATTGGATGATAAAATATATGTTGATTTTCAAGAGAGTCTAGTTTTTTGAAAGTTTGGTAACCACTTTCAATATAAGTGTTATTCGCCAGTCCCTGCTTTAAACTACATCAAGAGGAAACAAACCTTAGAGATAGAATGAAGAACTACTTTATTGTGTCAAGTTTCAAGAAGCTAGAACAACGGTGTTTGATTTAGAGTTTGAACTACATTTGTCAATATAGGAGAAAACAGAGTGAAACCTAAAAATTCAAACTGTTCTGCAAACGAATGCTTCAATCTAGGAGAAGTAAACTTGGGCATCCAAGTGGGATTGGTGTACTGATCTTTACGTGAATGTATCATGAAGATTGGATGAAAAAATATATGTTGAGATTTGAGGAGATTCTAGTTTTTTGAAAGTTTCGCAACCACTTTCAATATAAGTGTTATTCGCCAGTCCCTGCTTTAGGCTACATCAAGTAGGAAACAAACCTTAGAGATAGAACGTAGAACTACTTTATTGTTTCAAGTTTCTAGAAGCTAGCACAAACCGTGTTTGATTTAGAGTTCGAACTGCATCCATCAATATATGAGAAAACAGAGTGAAAAATAAAAATTCAAACTGTTACTGCAAACGCATGCTTCAACGTAGGAGAACAAAGTTGGGCATCCAAGTTTGATGGTGTACTGCTAATTACTTGAAATTATCATGAAGGTCGGAAGAAAAAATATATGTTGAGATTTCAGGAGACTGTTGTATTTTGGCAGCCTAACAACGACTTTCATTGAATGTGTCTTTCATCAGTCTCTGCTTAGGTCTACATCCAGAGGAAAAAAAAAATAAAAATAGAACGTAGAACTACTTTATTGTGTCAAGTTTCAAGAAGCTAGAACAAACCGTGTTTGATTTAGAGTTGAACTACATTTGTCAATATAGGAGAAAACAGAGTGAATCCTAAAAATTCAAACTGTTACTGCAAACGTATGCTTCAACTTAGGAAAACGAAACTTGAGCATCCAAGTGGGATTGGTGTACTGATCATTACTTGAAGGTATCATGAAGATTGGATGAAAAAATATATGTTGAGATTTCAGGAGACTAGTTTTTTGAAAGTTTGGTAACCCCTTTCAATATGAGTGTTATTCGCCAGTCCCTGCTTTAGGCTACATCAAGAGGAAACAAACCTTAGGGATAGAATATAGAACTACTTTATTGTGTCAAGTTTCAAGAAGCTAGCACAAACCGTGTTTGATATAGAGTTCAAAATGCATCGGTCAATATAGGAGAAAACAGAGTGAAACCTAAAACTTCAAACTGTTACTGCAAACGAATGCTTCAATCTAGGAGAACGAAACTTGGGCATCCAAGTTTGATTGGTGTACTGCTCATTACTCGAAATTATCATGAAGGTCGGATAAAAAATATATGTTGAGATTTCAGGAGACTCTAATTTTTTGAAAGTTTGGTAACCCGTTTCAATATAAGTGTTATTCGCCGGTCCCTGCTTTATTCTACATCAAGAGGAAACAAACCTTAGAGAAATAACGTAGAACTACTTTATTGTTTCATGTTTCAAGAAGCTAGCACAAACCTTGTTTGATTTAGAGTTCAAACTGCATCTGTCAATATAGGAGAAAACAGAGTGAAACCTAAAAACTCAAACTGTTACTGCAAACGAATGCTTCAACCTAGGAGAACGAAACTTGGGCATCCAAGTTTGATTGGTGTACTGCTCATTACTCGAAATTATCATGAAGGTCGGATGAAAAAATATATGTTGAGATTTCAGGAGACGGTAGTTTTTTGGAAGCTTAACAACGCCTTTCATTGAAAGTGTTCTTCGCCAGTCTCCGCTTAAGGCTACATCAAGAGGAAACAAATCTTAGGGATAGAACGTAGAACTACTTTATTGTGTCAAGTTTCAAGAAGCTATCACAAACCGTGTTTGATATAGAGTTCAAAATGCATCTGTCAATATAGGAGAAAACAGAGTGAAACCTAAAAATTTAAACTGTTACTGCAAACGAATGCTTCAACCTAGGAGAACGAAAATGGGCATCGAAGTTTGATTGGTGTACTGCTCATTACTTGAAATTATCATGAAGGTCAGATGAAAAAATATATGTTGAGATTTCAGGAGACCTTAGTTTTTGGAAGCTTACCAACGCCTTTCATTGAAAGTGTTATTCGCCAGTCTCTGCATAAGGATACATCAAGAGGAAACAAACCTTAAGGCTAGATTGTAGAACTCCTTTTTTTGTGTCAAGTTTCAAGAAGCTGGCACAAACCGTGTTTGATTTAGAGTTCGAACTGCATCTGTCAATATAAAAGAAAACAGAGTGAAACCTAAAAATTCAAACTGTTACTGCAAACGAATGCTTCAACCTAGGAGACCTAAACTTGGGCATCCACGTTTGATTGGTGTTCTGCTCATTACTTGAAATTATCATGAAGTTCGGAAAAAAAAATATATGTTGAGATTTAAAGAGACTGTAGTATTTTGGCAGCCTAACAACGCCTTTCATTGAATGTGTCTTTCGTCAGTCTCTTCTTAGATCTACATCCAGAGGAAACAAAAAAAAAAATAGAATGTAAAACTACTTTAATGTCTCAAGGTTCAAGAAGCTAGCACAAACCGTGTTTAATTCAGAGTTCGAACTACATTTGTCAATATAAGAGAAAACAGAGTGAAACCTAAAAATTCAAATTGTTACTGCAAACGAATGCTTCAACCTAGTAGAAAAAGCTTGGGCATCCAAGTGGGATTGGTGTACTGATCATTACTTGAAATAATCATGAAGATTGGATGAAAAAATACATGTTGAGATTTCAGGGTATGGTATTTTTTTGGAAGCATGACATCGCCTTTCATTCAAAGTGTTATTCGCCAGCCTCTGCTCAAGGCAACATCAAGAGGAAACAAACCTTAGGGATAGAACGTAGAACTACTTTATTGTGTAATGTTTCAAGAAGCTCGCACAAACCGTGTTTGATTTAGAGTTCGAAATGCAGCTGTCAATATAGGAGAAAACAGAGTGAAACGTAAAAATTCAAACTGTTACTGCAAACGAATGCTTCAACCTAGGAGAACGAATCTTGGGCATCCACGTTTGATTGGTGTACTGCTCATTACTTGAAATTATCATGAAGGACGGATGAAAAAATATATGTTGAGATATCAGGAGACTCTAGTTTTTTGTAAGCTTAACAACGCCTTCATTGAAAGTGTTATTCGCAGGTCTCTGCTTAAGGCTACATCAAGAGGAAACAAACCTTAGGGATAGAACGTAGAACTACTTTATTGTGTCAAGTTTCAAGAAGCTCGCACAAACCTTGTTTGATTAAGAGTTTGAACTGCATCTGTCAATATAAGAGAAAAGAGAGTGAAACATAAAAAGTCAAACTGTTACTTCAAACGAATGCTTCATCCTAGGAGAACGAAACTTGGGCATCCAAGTTTGATTAGTGTACTGCTCATTACTTGAAATTATCATGAAGGTCGGAAGAAAAAATATATGTTGAGATTTCAAGAGACTGTAGTATTTTGGCAGCCTAACAATGCCTTTCATTGAATGTGTCTTTTGTCAGTCTCTGCTTAGGTCTACATCCAGAGGATATAAAAAATAAAAATAGAATGTAGAACTACTTTACTGTTTCAAGTTTCAAGAAGCTAGCACAAACCGTGTTTGATTTAGAGTACGAACTGCATTTGTCAGTATAGGAGAAAACAGAGTGAAACCTAATAATTCCAACTGTTACTGCAAACGAATGCTTCATCCTTGGAGACCGAAACTTGGGCATCCACGTTTGATTGGTGTAGTGCTCATTACTTGAAAATATCATGAAGGTCAGATGAAAAAATATATGTAGAGTCTTCAGGAGACTGTAGTATTTAGGCAGCCTAACAACGCCTTTCATTGAATGTGGCTTTCGTCAGTTTCTGCTTAGGTATACATCCAGAGGAAACAAAAAATAAAAATAGAATGTAGAACTACTTTACTGTTTTCAGTTGCAAGAAGCTAGCACAAACCGTGTTTGATTTAGAGTTCGAACAACATTTGTCAATATAGGAGAAAACAGAGAAACCTAAAAATTCAAACTCTTCCTGCAAATGAATGCTTCAATCTAGGAGAACTAAACGTTGGCATCCAAGCTTGATTGGTGTACTGATCATTACGTGAATATATCATGAAGATTAGATGAAAAAATATATGTTGAGATTTCAGGAGACTCTAGTTTTTGGAAGTTTGGAAACCCCTTTCAATATAAGTGTTATTCACCAGTCCCTGTTTAGGCTACATCAAGAGGAAACAAACCTTAGAGATAGAACGTAGAACTACTGTATTGTGTCACGTTTCAAGAAGCTAGCACAAACCGTGTTTGATTTAGAGTTCGAACTGCATCTGTCAATATAGGAGAAAACAGAGTGAAACTTAAAAATTCAAACTGTTACTGCAAACGAATGCTTCAACCTAGGAGAACGAAACTTGGCCATCCAAGTTTCATTGGTGTACTGCTCATTACTTGAAATTATCATGAAGATCGGATGAAAAAATGTATGTTGAGATTTCAGGAGACGGGAGTTTTTTGGAAGCTTCACAACGCCTTTCATTGAAAGTGTTATTCGCCAGTCTCTGCTTAAGGCTACATCAGGAGGAAATAAACCTTAGGGATAGAACGTAGAACTACTTTACCGTGTCAAGTTTCAAGAAGCTAGTACAAACCGTGTGTGATTTAGAGTTCTAACGGCATCTGTCAATATAGGAGAAAACAGACTAAAACCTAAAAATTAAAACTGTTCCTGCAAACGAATCCTTAAATCTAGGAGAACTAAACTTGGGCATTCAAGTGGGATTGGTGTACTGATCATTACTTGAAAGTATCATAAAAATTGGATGAAAAAATATATGTTCAGATTTCAGGAGACTCTAGTTATTTGAAAGTTTGGCAACCCCTTTCAATACAAGTGTTATTCGCCAGTCCCTGCTTTAGGTTACATCAAGAGGAAACAAACCTTCGAGATAGAACGTAGAACTACTGTATTGTGTCAAGTTTCAAGAAGCTAGCACGAACCGTGTTTGATTTAGAGTTCGAACTGCATCTGTCAATATAGGAGAAAACAGAGTGAAACCTAAAAATTCAAACTGTTACTGCAAACGAATGCTTCAACCTAGGAGAACGAAACTTGGGCATCCAAGTTTGATTGGTGTACTGCTGATTATTTGAAATTATCATGAAGATCGGATGAAAAAATATATGTTGCGATTTGAGGAGATGGTAGTTTTTTGGAAGATTAACAACGCCTTTCATTGAAAGTGTTATTCACCAGTCTCTGCTTAAGGCTACATCAAGAGGAAACAAACCTTAGGGATAGAATGTAGAACTACTTTATTGTGTAAAGTTTCAAGAAGCTAGCACAAACCGTGTTTGATTTAAATTTCGAACTGCATTTGTCATTATAGGAGAAAACAGAGTGAAACCTAAAAATTCAAACTGTTACTGCAAACGAATGCTTCAACCTAGGAGAAAGAAACTTGGGCATCCACGTTTGATTGGTGTACTGCTCATTACTTGAAATCATCATGAAGGTCAGAAGAAAAAATATATGTTGAGATTTCAAGAGACTGTAGTATTTTGGCAGCCTAACAACGCCTTTCATTGAATGTGTCTTTCGTCAGTCTCTGCTTAGGTCTACATCCAGAGGAAACAAAAAATAAAAATAGAATGTAGAACTACTTTACTGTTTCAAGTTTCAAGAAGCTAGCACAAACCGTGTTTGATTTAGAGTTCGAACTACGTTTGTCAAAATAGGAGAAAACAGATTGAAACCTAAAAATTCAAACTGTTCCTGCAAACGAATGCTTCAATCTAGGAGAACTAAAAATTGGCATCCAAGTGGGATTGGTGTACTGATCATTACGTGAATGTATCAGGAAGATTGGATGAAAAAATATATGTTGAGTTTTCAGGAGACTGTAGTTTTTTGAATGTTTGGTAACCCGTTTCAATATAAGTGTAATTCGCCTGTCCTTGCTTTAGGCTACATCAAGAGGAAACAAACCTTAGAGATAGTACGTAGAACTACTTCATTGTGTCAAGTTTCAAGAAGCTAGCACAAACCGTGTTTGATTTAGAGTTTGAACTACAATTGTCAATATAGGAGAAAACAGTGAAACCTAAAAATTCAAACTGCTACTGCAAACAAATGCTTCAACTTAGGAAAACGAAACTTGAGCATCCAAGTGGGATTGGTGTACTGATCATTACTTGAAGGTATCATGAAGACTGGATGAAAAAATATATGTTGAGATTTCAGTAGACTCTAGTTTTTTGGAAATTTGGCAACCCATTTCAATATAAGTGTTATTCGCCAGTCCCTGCGTTAGGCAACATCAAGAGGAAGCAAACCTTAGGGAAAGAACGTAGAACTACTTTATTGTGTCAAGTTTCAAAAAGCTAGCACAAACCGTGTTTGATTTAGAGTTCGAACTGCATCTGTCATTATAGGAGAAAACAGAGTAAAACCTAAAAATTCAAACTGTTACTTCAAACGAATGCTTCAACCTACGAAAACGAAACTTGGGCATCCACCTTTGATTGGTGTACTGCTCATTACTTGAAATTATCATGAAGGTCGGAAGAAAAAATATATGTTGAGATTTCAAGAGACTATAGTATTTTGGCAGCCTAACAACGCCTTTCATTGAATGTGTCTTTCGTCAGTCTCTGCTTAGGTCTACATCCAGAGGAAACAAAAAATAAAAATAGAATGTAGAACTACTTTACTGTTTCAAGTTTCAAGAAGCTAGCACAAACCGTGTTTGATTTAGAGTTCGAACTACGTTTGTCAAAATAGGAGAAAACAGATTGAAACCTAAAAATTCAAACTGTTCCTGCAAACGAATGCTTCAATCTACGAGAACTAAACATGGGCATCCAAGTGGGATTGGTGTACTGATCATTACGTGAATGTATCAGGAAGATTGGATAAAAAAATATATGTTGAGTTTTCAGGAGACTGTAGTTTTTTGAATGTTTGGTAACCCGTTTCAATATAAGTGTTATTCGCCTGTCCTTGCTTTAGGCTACATCAAGAGGAAACAAACCTTAGAGATAGTACGTAGAACTACTTTATTGTGTCAAGTTTCAAGAAGCTAGCACAAACCGTGTTTGATTTAGAGTTTGAACTACATTTGTCAATATAGGAGAAAACAGTGAAACCTAAAAATTCAAACTGTTACTGCAAACGAATCCTTCAACTTAGGAAAACGAAACTTGAGCATCCAAGTGGGATTGGTGTACTGATCATTACTTGAAGGTATCATGAAGATTGGATGAAAAAATATATGTTGAGATTTCAGGAGACTCTAGTTTTTTGGAAATTTGGCAACCCATTTCAATATAAGTGTTATTCGCCAGTCCCTGCGTTAGGCAACATCAAGAGGAAACAAACCTTAGGGAAAGAACGTAGAACTACTTTATTGTGTCAAGTTTCAAAAAGCTAGCACAAACCGTGTTTGATTTAGAGTTCGAACTGCATCTGTCATTATAGGAGAAAACAGAGTAAAACCTAAAAATTCAAACTGTTACTTCAGACGAATGCTTCAACCTAGGAAAACGAAACTTGGGCATCCACCTTTGATTGGTGTACTGCTCATTACTTGAAATTATCATGAAGGTCGGAAGAAAAAATATATGTTGAGATTTCAAGAGACTGTAGTGTTTTGGCAGCCTAACAACGCCTCTCATTGAATGTGTCTTTCGTCAGTCTCTGCTTAGGTCTACATCCAGAGGATATAAAATATAAAAATAGAATGTAGAACTACTTTAGTGTTTCAAGTTTCAAGAAGCTAGCACAAACCGTGTTTGATTTAGAGTTCAAACTACATTTGTCAATATAGGAGAAAACAGACTGAAACCTAAAAATTCAAACTGTTGCTGCAAACAAATGCTTCAACGTAGGAGAACGAAACTTTGGCATCCAAGTGGGATTGGTGTACTGATCATTACGTGAATGTATCATGATGATTGGATGAAAAAATATATGTTGATTTTCAAGAGACTCTAGTTTT
This sequence comes from Callospermophilus lateralis, assembly GCF_048772815.1. Classification (NCBI taxonomy): domain Eukaryota; kingdom Metazoa; phylum Chordata; class Mammalia; order Rodentia; family Sciuridae; genus Callospermophilus; species Callospermophilus lateralis. The sequence goes on from NW_027516072.1 coordinate 18,372, forward strand.
TTGAAAGTTTGGTAACCACTTTCAATATAAGTGTTATTCGCCAGTCCCTGCTTTAGGCTACATCAAGAGGAAACAAACCTTAGAGATAGAATGAAGAACTACTTTATTGTGTCAAGTTTCAAGAAGCTAGAACAACCGTGTTTGATTTAGAGTTTGAACTACATTTGTCAATATACAAGAAAACAGAGTGAAACCTAAAAATCCAAACTGTTCCTGCAAACGAATGCTTCAATCTAGGAGAACTAAACTTGGGCATCCAAGTGGGATTGGTGTACTGATCTTTACGTGAATGTATCATGAAGATTGGATGAAAAAATATTTGTTGAGATTTCAGGAGACTCTAGTTTTTTGAAAGTTTCGCAACCACTTTCAATATAAGTGTTATTCCCCAGTCCCTGCTTTAGGCTACATCAAGTAGGAAACACACCTTAGAGATAGAACGTAGAACTACTTTATTGTTTCAAGTTTCTAGAAGCTAGCACAAACCGTGTTTGATTTAGACTTCGAACTGCATCCATCAATATATGAGAAAACAGAGTGAAAAATAAAAATTTAAACTGTTACTGCAAACGCATGCTTCAACCTAGGAGAACGAAAGTTGGGCATCCAAGTTTGATGGTGTACTGCTAATTACTTGAAATTATCATGAAGGTCGGAAGAAAAAATATATGTTGAGATTTCAGGAAACTGTAGTATTTTGGCAGCCTAACAACGCATCTCATTGAATGTGTCTTTCGACAGTCTCTGCTTAGGTCTACATCCAGAGGAAAAAAAAATAAAAATAGAATGTAGAACTACTTTACTATTTCAAATTTCAAGAAGCTAGCACAAACCATGTTTTACTTAGAGTTTGAACTACATCTGTCCATATAGGAGACAACAGAGTGAAAACTAAAAATTCAAACTGTTTCTGCAAAGGAATGCTTCAACATAGGAGAAGGAAACTGGAGCATCCTCGTGGGATTGGTGTACTGATCATTAATTGAAAGTATCATGAAGATTTGATGAAAAAATATATGTTGAGTTTTCAGGAGACTCTAGTTTTTGGAAGTTGGCAAACCCTTTCAATATAAGTGTTATTTGCCAGTCCCTGCATTTGGCTACATCAAAAGGAAACAAACCTTAGAGATAGAACATAGAACTACTGTATTCTGTCAAGTTTCAAGAAGCTAGCACAAACTTTGTTTGATTTAGAGTTCGAACTGCATCTGTCAATATAGGAGAAAACAGAGTGAAACCTAAAAATTCAAACTGTTACTGCAAACGAATGCTTCAACCTAGGAGAACAAAACTTGGGCATCCAAGTTTGATTGTTGTACTGCTCATTACTTGAAATTATCATGAAGGTCGGATGAAAAAATATATGTTGAGATTTCAAGAGATGGTAGATTTTTGGAGCTTAACAACGCCTTTCATTGAAAGTGTTCTTCGCCAGTCTCTGCTTAAGGCTACATCAAGAGGAAACAAACCTTAGGGATAGAACGTAGAACTACTGTATTGTGTCAAGTTTCAAGAAGCTAGCACAAACCGTGTTTGATTTAGAGTTTGAACTACATTTGTCAATATAGGAGAAAACAGAGTGAAGCCTAAAAATTCAAACTGTTACTGCAAACGGATGCTTCAACGTAGGAGAACGAAAATTGAGCATCCACGTGGTATTGGTGTACTGATCATTATTTGAAAGTATCATGAAGATTGGATGAACAAATATATGTTGAGATTTCAGGAGACTCTAGTTTTTTGGAAGTTTCGCAACCCCCTTCAATATAAGTGTTATTCGCCATTCCCTGCTTTAGGCTACATCAAGAGGAAACAAACCTAGAGATAGAACGTAGAACTACTTTATTGTGTCAAGTTTCAAGAAGCTAGCACAAACCGTGTTTGATTTAGAGTTCGAAATGCATCTGTCAATATAGGAGAAAACAAAGTGAAAGCTAAAAATTCAAACTGTTACTGTAAACGAATGCTTCAACCTAGGAGAACGAACCTTGGGCATACAAGTTTGATTGGTGTACTGGTCATTACTTGAAATTATCATGAAGTTCGGATGAAAAAATATATGTTGAGATTTCAGGAGAAGGTAGTTATATGGAAACTTACCAACGCCTTTCATTGGAAGTGTTATTCGCCAGTTTCTGCTTAAGGCTACATCAAGAGGAAACAAACGTTAGGGATAGAACGTAGAACTACTTTATTTGTCAAGTTTCAAGAAGCTAGCACAAACCGTGTTTTATTTAGAGTTTTAACTGCATCTGTCAATATAGGAGAAAACAGAGTGAAACCTCAAAATCCAAACTGTTCCTGCAAACGAATGCTTCAATCTAGGAGAACTAAACTTGGGCATCCAAGTGGGATTGGTGTACTGATCATTACTTGAATGTATCATGAAGATTGGATGAAAAATTATATGTTGAGATTTCAGGAGGCTCTAGTTTTTTGAAAGTTTGGCAACACCCTTCAATGTAAGGGTTATTCGCAAGTCCATGTTTTAGGCTACATCAAGAGGAAACAAACCTTAGAGATAGAACTTAGAACTACTGTATTCTGTCAAGTTTCAAGAAGCTAGCACAAACTTTGTTTGATTTAGAGTTCGAACTGCATCTATCAATATAGGAGAAAACAGAGGGAAACCTAAAAATTCAAACTGTTACTGCAAACGAATGCTTCAACCTAGGAGAACGAAACTTGGGAATCCAAGTTTGATTGGTGTACTGCTCATGACTTGAGAGTGTCATGAAGGTCCGAAGAAAAAACATATGTTGAAATTTCAGGAGACTGTAGTTTTTTGGCAGCCTAACAACGCCTTTCATTGAATGTGTTCTTCGCCAGTCTCTGCTTAAGGCTACATCAAGAGGAAACAAACCTTACGGATAGAACATAGAACTACATTAATGTATCAAGTTTCAAGAAGCTAGCACACACCGTGTTTGATTTAGAGTTCTAACTGCATCTGTCAATATAGGAGAAAACAGAGTTTAACCTAAAAATTCAAACTGTTCCTGCAAACGAATGCTTCAACCTAGTAGAACAAAACTTGGGCATCCAAGTCGGATTGGTGTACTGATCATTACTTGAAAGAATCATGAAGATTGGATGAAAAAAATATATGTTGAGATTTCAGGAGACAGTAGTTTTTTGGAAGCTTGACAACGCCTTTCATTAAAAGTGTTATTGGCCAGTCTCTTTTTAAGGCAACATCAAGAGAAAACAAACCTTAGGGATATAACGTAGAAATACTTTATTGTGTCATGTTTCAAGAAGCTCACAAAAACAGTGTTTGATTTAGAGTTCGAACTGCATCTGTCAATATAGGAGAAAACAGAGTGAAACCTAAAAATTCAAATTGTTACTGCAAACGAATGCTTCAAACTAGGAGAACGAAACTTGGGCATCCATGTTTGATTGGTGTACTGCTCATTACTTGAAATTATCATGAAGGTCGGATGAAAAAATATTGTTGAGATTTCAGGAGAGTATAGTTTTTTGGAAGATTAACAACGCCTTTCATTGAAAGTGTTATTGGCCAGTCTCTACTTATGGCTACATCAAGAGGAAATAATCCTTAGGGATAGAACGTAGAACTACTTTATTGTGTCAAGTTTAAAGATGCTAGTACAAACCGTGTTTGATTTAGAGTTCTAACTGCATCTGTCAATATAGGAGAAAACAGAGTGGAACCTAAAAATTCAAACTATTCCTGCAAACGAATGCTTCATTCTAGGAGAACTAAACTTGGGCATCCAAGTGGGATTGGTGTACTGATCATTACGTGAATGTATCATGAAGATTGGATGAAAAAATATATGTTGAGATTTCAGAAGACTCTAGTTTTTTGAAAGTTTGGTAACTGCTTTCAATATAAGTGTTATTCCCCAGTCCCTGCTTTAGGCTACATCAAGAGGAAACAAACCTTCGAGACAGAACATAGAGCTACTTTATTGTGTCAAGTTTCAAAAAGCTAGCACAAACTGTGTTTGATTTAGAGTTTGAACTACATGTGTCAATATAGGAGAAAACAGAGTGAAACCTAAAAATTCAAACTGTTACTGCAAACGAATGCTTCAATGTAGGAGAACGAAACTTGACCATCCAAGTGGGATTGGTGTACTGATCATTACTTGAAAGTATCATGAAGACTGGATGAAAAAAATATATGTTGAGATTTCAGGAGACTTTAGTTTTTGGAAGTTTCGCAACCCCTTTCAATATAAGTGTTATTCGCCAGTCCCTGCATTTGGCTACATCAAGAGGAAACAAACCTTAGAGATAGAATGTAGAACTACTGTATTCTGTCAACTTTCAAGAAGCTCACACAAACCGTGTTTGATTTAGAGTTCTAACTGCATCTGTCTATATAGGAGAAAACAGAGTGAAACCTAAAAATTCAAACTGTTACTGCAAACGAATGCGTCAACCTAGGAGAACGAAACTTGGGCATCCAAGTTTGATTGGTGTACTGCTCATGACTTGAAAGTGTCATTAATGTCCGAAGAAAAAATATATGTTGAGATTTCAGGAGACTGTAGTTTTTTGGCAGCCTAACAACGCCTTTCATTGAATGTGTTATTCGCCAGTCTCTGCTTAAGGCTACATCAAGAGGAAACAAACCTTAGGGATAGAACGTAGAACTACTTAATTGTGTCAAGTTTCAAGAAGCTAGCACAAACCGTGTTTCATTTACAGTTTGAACTGCATCTGTCCATAGAGGAGAAAACAGACTTTAACCTAAAAATTCAAACTGTTCCTGCAAACGAATGCTTCAACCTAGAAGAACAAAACTTGGGCATACAAGTGGTATTGGTGTACTGATCATTACTTGAAAGAATCATGACGATTGGATGAAAAAATATATGTTGAGATTTCAGGACACGGTAGTTTTTTGGAAGCTTAACAACGCCTTTCATTGAAAGTGTTATTCGCCAATCTCTACTTAAGGCAACATCAAGAGGAAACAAACCTTAGGGAGAGAATGTAGAACTACTTTATTGTGTCAAGTTTTCAAGAGGCTCGGACAAACCGTGTTTGATTTAGAGTTCGAACTGCATCTGTCAATATAAAAGAAAACAGAGTGAAAAGTAAAAATTCAAATTGTTACTGCAAACGAATGCTTCAACCTAGGAGAACGAAACTTGGGCATCCATGTTTGATTAGTGTACTGCTCATTACTTGAAATTATCATGAAGGTCGAAAGAAAAAAATATATATTGAAATTTCAGGACACTGTAGTATTTGGGAAGCCTAACAACGCCTTTCATTGAATGTGTCTTTCGTCAGTCGCTGCTTAGGTCTACATCCAGAGGAAACAAAAAATAAAAATAGAATGTAGAACTACTTTACTGTTTCAAGTTTCAAGAAGCTAGTACAAACCGTGTTTGATGTAGAGTTCGAACTACATTTGGCAATATAGAAGAAAACAGAGTGAAACCTAAAAATTCAATCTGTTCCTGCAAATGAATGCTTCAATCAGGAGAACTAAACTTTGGCATCCAAGTGGGATTGGTGTACTGATCATTAAGTGAATGTATCATGAAGATTGGATGAAAAAATATATGTTGAGATTTCAGGAGACTCTAGTTTTTTGAAAGCTTGGCAACCCCTTTCAATGTAAGTGTTACTCGCCAGTCCCTGCTTTAGGCTACATTAAGAGGAAACAAACCTTAGAGATAGAACGTAGAACTACTGTATTGTGTCAAGTTTCAAGACGTTAACACAAACCGTGTTTGATTTAGAGTTTGAACTACATTTGTCAATATAGGAGAAAACAGATTGAAATCTAAAAATTCAAACTGTTAATGCAAACGAATGATTCAAAGTAGGAGAACGAAACATGAGCATCTAAGTGGGATTGGTGTACTGATCATTACTTGAAAGTATCATGAAGACTGGATGAAAAAATATATGTTGAGATTTCCGGAAACTCTTGTTTTTTGGACGTTTGGCAACCCCTTTCAATATAAGTGTTATTCGCCAGTCCCTGCTTTAGGCTACATCAAGAGGAAACAAATCTTAGAGACAGAACGTAGAACTACTGTATTGTGTCAAGTTTCAAGAAGCTAGCACAACTGTGTTTGATTTAGAGTTCGAACTGCATCTGTCAATATAGGAGAAAAAAGAGTGAAAACTAAAAATTCAAACTGTTACTGCAAATGAATGCTTCACCTAGGAGAACAAAACTTGGGCATCCAAGTTTGATTGGTGTGCTGCTCATTACTTGAAATTATCATGAAGGTCGGAAGAAAAAATATATGTTGAGATTTCAGGAGACGGTAGGTTTTTGGAAGCTTAACAACGCCTTTCATTCAAAATGTTATACGACAGTCTCTTCTTAAGGGTACATCAAGAGGAAACAAACCTTAGGGATAGAACGTAGAACTACTTTATTGTATCAAGTTTCAAGAAGCTAGAACAAACCGTGTTTGATTTAGAGTTTGAACTACATTTGTCATGTAGGAGAAAAAAGAGAGAAACCTAAAAATTCAAACTGTTCCTGCAAATCAATGCTTCAATGTAGGAGAATGAAACTTGAGCATCCAAGTGGGATTGGTGTACTGATCATTACTTGAAAGTATCATGAAGATTGGATGGAAAATATATGTTGAGAGGTTCAGGAGACTCTAGTTTTTTGAAAGTTTCGCAACCCCTTTCAATATAAGTGTTATTCGCCAGTCCCTGCTTTTGGCTACATCAAGAGGAAACAAACCTTAGAGATAGAACGTACAACTACTTTATTGTTTCAAGGTTCAAGAAGCTAGCACAAACCTTGTTTGATTTAGAGTTCGAACTGCATCTGTCATTATAGGAGAAAACAGTGTGAAAACTAAAAATTCAAACTGTTACTGCAAACGAATGCTTCAACGTAGGAGAACGAAACTTGAGCATCCAAGTGGGATTGGTGTACTGATCATTAGTTGAAAGTATCATGAAGATTGGATGAAAAAATATATGTTGAGATTTCAGGAGACTCTAGTTTTTGGAAATTTGGCAACCCCTTTCAATATAAGTGTTATTCGCCAGTCCCTGCATTAGACTACATAAAGAAGAAACAAACCTTAGAGATAGAACATAGAACTACTGTATTGTGTCAAGTTTCAAGAAGCTAGTACAAATCGTGTTTGATTTAGAGTTCGAACTGCATCTGTCAATATAGGAGAAAACAGAGTGAAACCTAAAAATTCAAACTGTTATGGCAAACGAATGCTTCAAACTAGGAGAACGAAATTTGGGCATCCACGTTTGATTGGCGTACTGCTCATTACTTGAAAGTATCATGAAGGTCGGAAGAAAAAATATATGTTAGGTTTCAGGAGACTGTAGTTTTTTGCAGCCTAACAATGCCTTTCATTGAATGTGTTATTCGCTAGTCTATCCTTAATGCTACATCAAGAGGATACAAACCTTAGGGATAGAACGTAGAACTACTTTATTGTGTCAAGTTTCAAAAAGCTAGCACAAACCGTGTTTGATTTAGAGTTTGAACTACATTTGTCAATATAGGAGAAAACTGTGTGAAACCTAAAAATTCAAACTGTTAATGCAAACGAATGCTTCAACCTAGGAGAACGAAACTTGGGCATCCACGTTTGATTGGTGTGCTGCTCATTACTTGAAATTATCATGAAGGTCGGATGAAAAAATATATGTTGAGATTTCAGGAGACGGTAGTTTTTTGGAAGCTTAACAACGCCTTTCCTTGAAAGTGTTATTCGCCAGTCTCTGATTAAGGCTACATCAAGAGGAAACAAACCTTAGGGATAGAACGTAGAACTACATTATTGTGTCAAGTTTCAAGAAGCTAGCACAAACCGTGTTAGATTTAGATTTCTAACTGCATCTGTCAATATAGGAGAAAATGGAGTGAAACCTAAAAATTCAAACTGTTCCTGCAAACGAATGCTTCAATCTAGGAGAACAAAACTTTGGCATCCAAGTGGGATTGGTGTACTGATCATTACGTGAATGTATCATGAAGATTGGATGAAAAATATATGTTGAGATTTCAGGAGACTCTAGCTTTTGAAAGTTTGGCTACCCCTTTCAATATAAGTGTTATTCTCCAGTCTCTGCATAAGGCTACATCAAGAGGAAACAATCCTAAGAGTTAGAACGTAGAACTACTTTAATGCGTCAAGTTTCAAGAAGCTCGCACAAACCGTGTTTGATTTAGAGTTCGAACTGCATCTGTCAATATACTAGAAAACAGAGTGAAACCTAAAAATTAAAACTGTTAATGCAAACGAATGCTTCAACCTAGGAGAAAAAAATTTGGGCATCCAAGTTTGATTGGTGTACTGCTCATTACTTGAAATTATCATGAATTTCGGATGAAAAAATATATGTTGAGATTTCAGGAGACGGTAGTTTTTTTAAACCTTAACAACGCCTGTCATTGAAAGTGTTATTCGCCACTCTATGCTTAAGGCAACATCAAGAGGAAACAAACCTTAGGGATAGAACATAGTTCTACATTATTGTGTCAAGTTTCATGAAGCTAGCACAAACCGTGTTTGATATAGACTTGTAACTGCATCTGTCAATATAGGAGAAAACAGAGTGAATCCTAAAAATTCAAACTGTTTTTGCAAACGAATGATTCAATCTAGGAGAACGAAACTTGGGCATCCAAGTGGGATTGGTGTACTAATCATTACGTGAATGTATCATGAAGATTGGATGAAAAAATATCTGTTGAGATTTCAGGAGATTCTAGTTTTTTGAAAGTTTGGCAACCCCTTTGAATATAAGTGTTATTCTCCAGTCTCTGCTTAAGGCTACATGAAGAGGAAACAAACCTAAGGGATAGAACGTAAAACTACTTTATTGTGTCAAGTTTCAAGAAGCTCGCACAAACCGTGTGTGATTTAGAGTTCGAACTGCATCTGTCAATATACGAGAAAACAGAGTGAAACCTAAAAATTGAAACTGTTACTGCAAACGAATGCTTCAACCTAGGAGAACGAAATTTGGGCATCCAAGTTTGATTGGTGTACTGCTCATTACTTGAAATTATCATGAATTTCGGATGAAAAAATATATGTTGAGATTTCAGGAGATGGTAGTTTTTTGGAAGCTTAACAACGCCTTTCATTGAAAGTTTTATTCGCCAGTCTCTGCTTAAGGCTACATCAAGAGGAAACAAACCTTAGGGATAGAACCTAGAACTACTTTATTGTATCAAGTTTCACGAAGCTAGCACAAACCGTGTTTGATACAGAGTTCTAATTGCATCTGTCAATATAGGAGAAAACGGAGAGAAACCTAAAAATTCAAACTGTTCCTGCAAACGAATGCTTCAATCTAGGAGAACTATTCTTGGGCATCCTCTTGGGATTGGTGTACTGATCATTACGTGAAGGTATCATGAAGATTGGATGGAAAAATATATGTTGAGATTTCAGGAGACTCTTGTTTTTTGAAAGTTTGGCAACTCCTTTCAATATAAGTGTTATTCCCCAGTCCCTGCTTTAGGCTACATCAAGAGGAAACAAATCTTAGAGATAGAACGTAGAACTACTTTATTGTTTCAAGTATCAAGAAGCTAGCACAAACCTTGTTTGATTTAGAGTTTGAACTGCATCTGTCAATATAGGAGAAAACAGTGTGAAACCTAAAAATTCAAGTGTTACTGCAAACGAATGCTTCAACCTAGGAGAACGAAACTTGGGCATCCACGTTTGATTGGTGTACTGCTCATTACTTGAAAGTATCATGAAGGTCAGAAGAAAAAATATGTTAGTTTTCAGGAGACTGTAGTTTTATGGCAGCCTAACAACGCCATTCATTGAATGTGTTACTCGCCAGTCACTGCTTAAGACTACATCAAGAGGAAAAAAACCTTAGGGATTGAACGTAGATCTACTTTATTGTGTCAACTTTCAAGAAGCTGGCACAAACCGTGTTTGATTTAGGGTTGTAACTGCATCTGTCAATATAGGAGAAAACAGAGTGAAACCTTAAAATTTAAACTGTTCCTGCAAACGAATGCTTCAACCTAGAAGAACAAACTTGGGCATTCAATTGGATTGGTGTACTGATCATTACTTGAAAGAATCATGAAGATTGGATGAAAAAATATATGTTGAGATTTCAGGAGACGGTAGTTTTTTGGAAGCTTAACAACGCCTTTTATTGAAAGGGTTATTCGCCAGTCTCTGCTTAAGACTACATCAAGAGGAAACAAACCTAAGGGATAGAATGTAGAACAACTTTATTGTGTCAAGTTTCAAGAAGCTAGCACAAACCGTGGTTGATTCAGAGGTCTAACTGCATCTGTCAATATAAAAGAAAATGGAGTGAAACCTAAAAATTCAAACTGTTACTACAAACGAATGCTTCAATCTAGGAAAATGATACTTGGGCATCCAAGTGGGATTGGTGTACTGATCATTACGTGAAAATATCATGAATATTGGATGAAAAAATATATGTTGAGTTCAAGAGACACTAGTTTTTTGAAAGTTTGGTAACCCCGTTCAATATAAGTGTTATTCGTCAGTTTCTGCTTTAGGCTACATCAAGAGGAAACAAACCTTAAGATAGAACGAAAAACTACTGTATTGTGTCAAGTTTCAAGAAGCTAGCACAAACCGTGTTTGATTTAGAGTTCTAACTGCATCTGCCAATATAGGAGAAAACAGAGTGAAACCTAAAAATTCAAACTGTTACTGCAAACGAATGCTTCAAACTAGGAGAACGAAACTTGGGCATCCAAGTTTGATTGGTGTGCTGCTCATTACTTGAAATTATCATGAAGGTCGGATGAAAAAATATATTTTGAGATTTCAGGAGACTATAGTTTTTTGGAAGCTTAACAACGCCATTCATTGAAAGTGTTATTCGCCAGTCTCTACTTAATGCTACATCAAGAGGAAACAAACCTTAGGGACAGAACGTAGAACTACTTTATTGTGTCAAGTTTCAAGAAGCTAGCACAAACCGTGTTTGATTTAGAGTTCTAATTGCATCTGTCAATATAGGAGAAATTAGAGTGAAACATAAACATTCAAACTGTTACTGCAAATGAATGCTTCAACCTAGGAGAACGAAACTTGGGCATCCAAGTGGGATTGGTGTACTAATCATTACCTGAAAGTATCATGAAGATTGGATTAAAAAATATATGTTGAGTTCAGGAAAATCTAGTTTTTTGGAAATTTGGCAACCCCTTTCAATATAAGTGTTATTCGTCAGTTTCTGCTTTAGGCTACATCAAGAGGAAACAAACCTTAGAGATAGAACAAAAAACTACTGTATTTTTTCAAGTTTGAAGAAGCTAGCACAAACCGTGTTTGCTTTAGAGTTTGACCAACATTTGTCAATATAGGAGAAAACAGAGTGAAACCTAAAAATTCAAACTGTTCCTGCAAACGAATGCTTCAATCTAGGAGAACGAACCTTTGGCATCCAAGTGGGATTGGTGTACTGATCATTACGTGAATGTATCATGAAGATTGGATGAAAAAATATATGTTGAGTTTTCAGGAGACCCTAGTTTTTTGAAAGTTTGGCAACTCCTTTCAATATAAGTGTTATTCTCCAGGCTCTGCTTAAGGCTACATCAAGAGGAAACAAACCTAAGGGTTAGAACATAGAACTACTTTATTGTGTCAAGTTTCAAGAACCTCGCACAAACCGTGTTTGATTTAGAGTTCAAACTGCATCTGTCAATATAGGAGAAAACAGAGTGAAACCAAAAAATTCAAACTGTTACTACAAACGAATGCTTCAACCTAGAAGAACAAAACTTGGGCATCCAAGTGGGAATGGTGTACTGATCATTACTTGAAAGAATCATGAAGATTGGATGAAAAAATATATGTTGAGATTTCAGGAGACTGTAGTTTTTTGGAAGCTTAACAACGCCTTTTATTGAATGTGTTATTCTCCAGTCTCTGCTTAAGGCTACATCAACAGGAAACCAAACCTAAGAGATAGAACGTAGAACTACTTTATTGTGTCAAGTTTCAAGAAGCTCGCACAAACCATGATTGATTTAGAGTTGTAACTGCATCTGTCAATATAGGAGAAAACACAGTGAAACCTAAAAATTCAAACTGTTCAGCAAACGAATGCTTCAATCTAGGAGAACAAAACTTTGGCATCCAAGTGGAATTGGTGTACTGACCATTACGTGAATGTATCATGAAGATTGGATGAAAAAATATATGTTGAGTTTTCAGGAGACTCTAGTTTTTTGGAAGTTTGGTAACCCCTTTCAATATAAGTGTTATTCGCCAGTCCCTGCTTTAGGCTACATCAAGATGAAATAATCCTTAGAGATAGAACGTAGATCTACTTTATTGTGTCAAGTTTCAAGAAGCTAACACAAACCGTGTTTGATTTAGAGTTCAAACTGCATCTGTCAATGTAGGAGAAAACAGTGTGAAACCTACAAATCAAACTGTTACTGCACACGAATGCTTCAACCTAGGAGAAAGAAACTTGGGCATCCAAGTTTGATTGGTGTACAGCTCATTACTTGAAAGAATCATGAAGATTGGATAAAAAAACATATGTTGAAATTTCAGGAGACGCTAGTTTTTTGGAAGCTTGACAACGCTTTTCATTAAAGTGTTATTCGCCAGTCTCTGCTTAAGGCAACATCAAGAGGAAACAAACCTTAGGGATTCAACGTAGAACTACTTTATTGTGTCAAGTTTCAAGAAGCTCGCACAAACAGTGTTTTATTTAGAGTTCTAACTGCATCTGTCAATATTGGAGAAAACAGCGTTTAACCTAAAAATTCAAACTGTTCCTGCAAACGAATGCTTCAACCTAGTAGAACAAAACTAGGGCATCCAAGTGGGAATGGTGTACTGATCAATACTTGAAAGAATCATGAAGGTAGGAAGAAAAAATATATATTGACATTTCAGGAAACTGTTGTATTTTGGCAGGCTAACAACGCCTTTCATAGAATGTGTCTTTCGTCAGTCTCTGCTTAGGTCTACAAACAGAGGAAACAAAAAATAAACATAGAATGTAGAACTACTTTACTGTTTCAAGTTTCAAGAAGCTAGCACAAACCGTGTTTGATTTAGAGTTCAAACTACATTTGTCAATATAGGAGAAAACAGAGTGAAACCTAAAAATTCAAACTGTTACTGCAAATGAATGCTTCGATCTAGGAGAACTAAACTTTGGCATCCAAGTGGGATTGTTGTACTGATAATTACGTGAATATATCATGAAGATTGGATGAAAAAATATATGTTGAGTTTCAGGAGACTCTAGTTTTTTGAAAGTTTGGTAACCCCTTTCAATATAAGTGTTATTTGCCCGTCCCTGCTTTAGGCTACATCAAGAGGAAACAAACCTTAGAGAGAGAACGTAGAACTACTGTATTGTGTCAAGTTTCAAGAAGCTAGCAGAAAAAGTGTTTGATTTAGAGTTCGAACTGCATCTGTCACTATAGGAGAAAACAGAGTGAAAGCTAAAAATTCAAACTGTTACTGCAAACGAATGCTTCAACCTAAGAGAACGAAACTTGGGCATCCAAGTTTGATTGGTGTACTGCTCATTACTTGAAATTATCATGAAGGTCGGATGAAAAAATATATGTTGAGATTTCAGGAGACAGTAGTTTTTTGGAAGCTTAATAACGGGTTTCATTGAGAGTGTTATTCGCCAGACCCTGCTTTAGGCTACATCAAGAGGAAACAAACCTTAGGGATAGAACGTAGAACTACTTTATTGTGTCAAGTTTCAAGAAGCTAGCACAAACCATGTTTGATTTAGAGTTCTAACTGCATCTGTCAATATAGGAGAAAACAGAGTGAAACCTAAAAATTCAAAGTGTTCCTGCAAACGAATGCTTCAATCTAGGAGAACGAAATTTGGGCATCCAAGTGGGATTGGTGTACTGATCATTACGTGAATGTATCATGAAGATTGGATGACAAAATATACGTTGAGATTTCAGGAGACTCTAGTTTTTTGAATGTTTGGCAACATCTTTCAATATAAGTGTTATTCGCCAGTCCATGCTTTAGGCTACATCAAGAGGAAACAAACCTTAGAGATAGAACGTAGAACTACTTTATTGTTTCAAGTTTCAAGAAGCCAGCACAAACCTTGTTTGATTTAGAGTTTGAACTGCGTATGTAAATATAGGAGAAAACATTGTGAAACCTAAAAATTCAAACTGTTACTGCAAACGAATGCTTCAAACTAGGAGAATGAAACTATAGCATCCAAGTTTGATTGGTGTACTGCTCATTACTTGAAATTATCATGAAGGTCGGATGAAAAAATATATGTTGATATTTCAGGAGACAGTAGTTTTTTGGAAGCTTAACAACGCCTTTCATTGAAAGTGTTATTCGCCAGTCTCTGCTTAAGGCTACATCAAGAGGATACAAACCTTAGGGATATAATGTAGAACTACTTTATTGAGTCAAGTTTCAAGAAGCTAGCACAAACCGTTTTTGATTTCGAGTTCAACTGCATTTGTCAATATAGGAGAAAACAGAGTGAAACCTAAAAATTCAAACTGTTCCTGCAAACGAATGCTTCAATCTAGGAGTACTAAACTAGGGCATCCAAGTGGGATTGGTGTACTGATCATTAGTTGAAATTATCATGAAAATTGGATGAAAAAATATGTGTTGAGATTTCAGGAGACTCTAGTTTTTTGGAAGTTTGGCAACCGCTTTCTATATAAGTGTTATTCTCCAGTCCCTGCTTTAGACTACATCAAGTGGTAACAACCTTAAATTTAGAACGTAGAACTACTGTATTTGTCAAGTTTCAAGAAGCTAGAACAAACCGTGTTTGATTTAGAGTTCGAACTACATCAGTCAATATAGGAGAAAACAGAGGGAAACCTAAAAATTCAAACTGTTACTGCAAACGAATGCTTCAACGTAGGAGAACGAAACTTGAGCATCCAATTGGGATTGGTGTACTGATCATTACTTGAAAGTATCATGAAGGTTGGATGAAAAAATATATGTTGAGATTTCAGGAGACTCTAGTTTTTTGGAAGTTTGGCAACCCCTTTCACTATAAGTGTTATTCCCCAGTGCCTGCATTAGGCTACATCAAGAGGAAACAAACCTTAGAGATAGAACGTAAAACTACTGTATTGTGTCAAGTTTCAAGAAGCTAGTACAAACCGTGTTTGATTTAGTGTTCAAACTGCATCTGTCAATATAGGAGAAAACAGAGTGAAACCTAAAAATTCAAACTGTTACTGCACACGAATGCTTCAACCTAGGAGAAAGAAACTTGGGCATCCAAGTTTGATTGGTGTACAGCTCATTACTTGAAAGTATCATGAAGTTCGGAAGAAAAAATATATGTTGAGATTTCAGGAGACTGTTGATTTTTGGTAGCCTAACAACGCCTTTTATTGAATGTGCTATTCTCCAGTCTCTGCTTAAGGCTACATCAAGAGGAAACAAACCTTAGGGATAGAACGTAGAACTACTTTATTGTGTCAAGTTTCAAGAAGCTAGCACAAACCGTGTTTGATTTAGAGTTCGAACTGCATCTGTCAATATAGGAGAAAACAGAGTGAAATCTAAAAATTCAAACTGTTTCTGCAAACGAATGCTTCAGCCTAGTAGAACAAAACGTGGGCTTCCAAGTGGGATTGGTGTACTGATCATTACTTGAAAGAATCATGAAGATTGGATGAAAAAATATATGTTGAGATTTCAGAAGACGCTAGTTTTTTGGAAGCTTGACAACGCCTTTAATTAAAGTGTTATTCGCAAGTCTCTGCTTAAGGCAACATCAAGAGGAAAAAAACCTTAGGGATACAATGTGGAACAACTTTATTGTTTCAAGTTTCAAGAAGCTTGCACAAACAGTGTTTTATTTAGAGTTCTAACTGCATCTGTCAATATAGGAGAAAACAGAGTGAAACATAAAAATTCAAACTGTTACTGCAAACGAATGCTTCAACCTAGGAGAATGAAACTTGGGCATCCACGTTTGATTGGTGTACTGCTCATTACTTGAAATTATCATGAAGGTCGGTAGAAAAAATATATATTGAGATTTCAGGAAACTGTAGTATTTTGGCAGCCTAACAACACCTTTCATTGAATGTGTCTTTCGTCAGTCTCTGCTTAGGTCTACATAGAGTGGAAACAAAAAATAAAAATAGAATGTAGAACTACTTTACTGTTTCAAGTTTCAAGAAGCTAGCACAAACCGTGTTTGATTTAGAGTTCAAACTACATTTGTCAATATAGGAGAAAACAGAGTGAAACCTAAAAATTCAAACTGTTACTGCAAACGAATGCTTCAATCTAGAAGAACTAAACTTTGGCATCCAAGTGGGATTGTTGTACGGATCATTATATGAATGTATCATGAAGATTGGATGAAAAAATATATGTTGAGTTTTCAGGAGACTCTAGTTTTTTGAAAGTTTGGTAACCCCTTTCAATATAAGTGTTATTCGCCAGTCCCTGCTTTAGGCTACATCAAGTGGAAACAAACCTTAGGGATGGAACGTAGAACTACGTTATTGTGTAAAGTTTCAAGAAGCTAGCACAAACCGTGTTTGATTTAGAGTTCTAACTGCATCTGTCAATATAGGAGAAAACAGAGTGAAACTTAAAAATTCAAACTGTTCCTGCAAATGAATGCTGCAATCTAGGAGAACGAAACTTGGGCATCCAAGTGGGATTGGTGTACTGATCATTACGTGAATGTATCATGAAGATTGGATGAAAAAATATACGTTGAGATTTCAGGAGACTCTAGTTTTTTGAATGTCTGGCAACCCCTTTCATTATAAGTGTTAATCGCCAGTCCCTGCTTTAGGCTACATCAAGAGGAAACAAACCTTAGGGATAGAACGTAGAACTACTTTATTGTGACAAGTTTCATGAAGCTAGCACACAACGTGTTTGATTTAGAGTTCTAACTGCATCTGTCAATATACAAGAAAACAGAGTTTAACCTAAAAATTCAAACTGTTTCTGCAAACGAATGCTTCAACCTAGTAGAACAAAACGTGGGCTTCCAAGTGGGATTGGTGTACTGATCATTACTTGAAAGAATCATGAAGATTGGATGAAAAAATATATGTTGAGATTTCAAGAGACGGTAGTTTTTTGGAGCTTAACAACGCCTTTCATTGAAAGTGTTATTCGCCAGTCTCTGCTTAAGGCTACATCAAGAGGAAACAAACCTTAGGGATAGAACGTAGAACTACTGTATTGTGTCAAGTTTCAAGAAGCTAGCACAAACCATGTTTGATTTAGAGTTTGAACTACATTTGTCAATATAGGAGAAAACACAGTGAAACCTAAAAATTCAAACTGTTACTGCAAACGAATGCTTCAACATAGGAGAACGAAACGTGAGCATCCAAGTGGGATTGGTGAACTGATCATTACTTGAAAGTATCTTGAAGATTGGATGAACAAATATATGTTGAAATTTCAGGAGACGGCAGTTTTTTGAGAGTTTGGCAACCCCTTTCAATATAAGTGTTATTCGCCAGTCCCTGCTTCAGGCTACATCAAGAGGAAACAAACCAAGAGATAGAACGTAGAACTACTTTATTGTGTCAAGTTTCAAGAAGCTAGCACAAACCGTGTTTCATTTAGAGTTCGAACTGCATCTGTCAATATAGGAGAAAACAGAGTGAAACCTAAAAATTCAAACTGTTCCTGCAAACGAATGCTTCAACCTAGAAGAACAAAACTTGGGCATCCAAGTAGGTTTGGTGTACTGATCATTACTTGAAAGAATCATGAAGATAGGATGAAAAAATATATGTTGAGAATTCAGGAGAGGGTAGTTTTTTGGAAGCTTAAAAAGGCCTTTCATTGAAAGTGTTATTCGCCAGTCTCTGCTTAAGGCAACATCATGAGGAAACAAACCTTAGGCATAGAACATACAACTACGTTATTTTTGTCAAGTTTCAAGACGCTTGCACAAACCTTGTTTGATTTAGAGTTCGAACTGCATCTGTCAATATAGGAGAAAACAGAGTGAAACCTAAAAATTCAAACTGTTCCTGCAAATGAATGCTTCAACGTAGGAGAACGAAACTTGAGCATCCAAGTGGGATTGGTGTACTGATCATTACTTGAAAGTATCATGATATTGGAAGAAAAAATATATGTTGAGATTTGAGGAGACTCTAGATTTTTGAAAGTTTGGCAACTCCTTTCAATACAAGTGTTATTCGCCAGTCACTGCTTTAGGCTACATAAAGAGGAAACAAACCTTAGAGATAGAACGTAGAATTACTTTATTGTGTCAAGTTTCAAGAAGCTAGCACAAACCGTGTTTGATTTAGAGTTTGAACAACATTTGTCAATATAGGAGAAAACAGTGAAACGTAAAAATTCAAACTGTTACTGCAAACGAATGCTTCAACGTAGGAGAACGAAACTTGGGCATGCAAGTGTGATTGGTGTACTGTCTATTTCTTGAAATTTTTATGAAGGTCGGATGAAAATTTATATGTTGAGATTTCAGGAGACGGTAGTTTTTTGGAAGCTTAACAACGCCTTTCATTGAAAGTGTTATTAGCCAGTCTCTGCTTAAGGCTACATCAAGAGGAAACAAACCTTAGGAATAGATCGTAGAACTACTTTATTGTGTCAAGTTTCAAGAAGCTAGCACAAACCGTGTTTGATTTAGAGTTCTAACTGCATCTGTCAATATAGGAGAAAACAGAGTGAAACCTAAAAATTCAAACTGTTACTACAAACGAATGCTTCAATCTAGGAGAACCAAACCTGGGAATCCAAGTTTGATTGGTGTACTGCTCATTACTTGAAAGTATCTTGAAGGTCGGAAGAAAAAATATATGTTGCGATTTCAGGAGACGGTAGTTTTTTTGGAAGCTTAACAACGCCTTTCATTGAAAGTGTTATTAGCCAGTCTCTGCTTAAGGCTACATCAAGAGGAAACAAACCTTGGGGATAGAACGTAGAACTACTTTATTGTGTCAAGTTTCAAGAAGCTAGCACAAACCGTGTTTGATTTAGAGTTCGAACTGCATTTGTCAATATAGGAGAAAACAGAGTGAAACCTAAAAATTCAAACTGTTACTGCAAACGAATGCTTCAACGTAAAAGAACGAAACTTGAGCATCCAAGTGGAATTGGTGTACTGATCATTACTTGAAAGTATCATGAAGATTGGATGAAAAAATATATGTTGACATTTCAGGAGATTGTAGTTTTTTTTGAAAGCTTAACAAAGCCTTTCATTGAAAGTGTTATTCGCCAGTCTCTGCTTAAGGCTACATCAAGAGGAAACAAACCTTCGGGATAGAATGTAGAACTACTTTATTGTGTCAAGTTTCAAGAAGCTAGCACAAACCGTGTTTGATTTAGAGTTCTAACTGCATCTCTCAATGTAGGAGAAAACAGAGTGAAACCTAAAAATTCTAACTGTTACTGCAAACCAATATTTCAACGTAGGAGAACGAAACTTGAGCATCCAAGTGGGATTGTTGTACTGATCATTACTTGAAGGTATCATGAAAATTGGATGAAAAAATATATGTTGAGATATCAGGAGTTCTAGTGTTTTGGAAATTTGGCAACCCCTTTCAATATAAGTGTCATTCCCCAGTCCCTGCTTTAGGCTACATCAAGAGGAAACAAACCTTAGAGATAGAACTTAGAACTACTGTATTGTGTCAAGTTTCAAGAAGCTAGCACAAACCGTGTTTGATTTAGAGTTCGAACTGCATCTGTCAATATAGGAGAAAACAGAGTGAAACCTAAAAATTCAAACTGTTAATGCAAACGAATGCTTCAAATTAGGAGAACGAAACTTGGGCATCCAAGTTTGATTTATGTACTGCACATTACTTGAAATTATCATGAAGGTCGGATGAAAATTTATATGTTGAGATTTCAGGAGAAGGTAGTTTTTTGGAAGCTTAACAATGCTTTCATTGAAAGTGTTATTCGCCAGACTTTGCTTAAGGCTACATCAAGAGGAAACAAACCTTAGGGATAGAACGTAGAACTACTTTATTGTGTCAAGTTTCAAGAAGCTAGCACAAACCGTGTTTGATTTAGAATTTAAAATACATTTGTCAATATAGAAGAAAACAGAGTGAAACCTAAAAATTCACACTGTTCCTGCAAACCAATATTACAACGTAGGAGAACAAAACTTGAGCATCCAAGTGGGATTGGTGTACTGATCATTACTTGAAGGTATCATAAAAATTGGATGAAAAAATATATATTGAGATTTCAGGAGTTCTAGTGTTTTGGAAATTTGGCAACCTCTTTCAATATAAGTGTTATTCCCCAGTCCCTGCTTTAGGCTACATCAAGAGGAAACAAACCTTAGAGATAGAACTTAGAACTACTGTATTGTGTCAAGCTTCAAGAAGCTAGCAAACAGCATGTTTGATTTAGAGTTCAAACTGCATCTGTCAATATAGGAGAAAAAAGAGTGAAACCTAAAAATTCAAACTGTTACTGCAAACGAATGCTTCAACCTACGAGAACGAATCCTGGGCATCCAAGTTTGATTGGTGTACTGCTTATTACTTGAAATTATCATGAAGGTCGGATGAAAAAATATATGTTGAGATTTCAGCAGGTGGTAGTTTTTTGGAAGCTTAACAACGCCTTTCATTGAAAGTGTTATTCGCCAGTCTCTTCTTAAGTCTACATCAAGAGGAAACAAACCTTCGGGATAGAACATAGAACTAATTTATTGTGTCAAGTTTCAAGAAGCTAGCACAAACCTTGCTGATTTAGAGTTCTAAATGCATCTGTCAATATAGGAGAAAACAGAGTGAAACCTAAAATTTCAAACTTTTGCTGCAAACGAATGCTTCAACCTAGGAGAACGAAACTTGGGCATCCAAGTTTGATTGGTGTACTGCTCATTACCGGAAATTATCATGAAGGTTGAATGAAAAAATATATGTTGAGATTTCAGGAGACTGTAGTTTTTTGGAAGCTTAACAACACCTTTCATTGAAAGTGTTATTCGCCGGTCTCTGCTTAAGGCTACATCAAGAGGAAACAAACCTTCGGCATAGAACGTAGAACTACTTTATTGTGTCAAGGTTCAAGAAGCTAGCACAAACCGTGTATGATTTAGAGTTCGAACTGCATCTGTCAATATAGGAGAAAACAGAGTGAAACCTAAAAATTCAAACTGTTACTGCAAACGAATGATTCAACTTAGGAGAACAAAACTTGGGCATCCAAGTTTGATTGGTGTACTGCTCATTACTTGAAAATATCATGAAGTTCGGAAGAAGAAATATATGTTGAGATTTCAGGAGACTCTAGTTTTTTGGCAACCTAACAACGCCTTTCATTGAATGTGTTATTCGCCAGTCTCTGCTTAAGGCTACATCAAGATTAAACAAACCTTAGGGATAAAACGTAAAACTACTTTATTGTGTCAAGTTTCAAGAAGCTAGCACAAACCGTGTTTGATTTGGAGTTCTAACTGCATCTGACAATATAGGAGAAAACAGAGTGAATCCTAAAAATTCCAACTGTTCCTGCAAATGAATGCTTCAACGTAGGATAACGAAACTTGAGCATCCAAGTGGGATTGGTGTACTGATCATTCCTTGAAAGTATCATGAAGATTGGATGAAAAAATATATGTTGAGATTTCAGGAGACTCTAGTTTTTGGAAGTTTGGCAATCCTTTCAATATAAGTGTTATTCGTCAGTCCCTGCATTAGGCTACAAAAAGAGGAAACAAATCTTAGATATAGAACGTAGAAGTACGTTATTGTGTCAAGTTTCAAGAAACTAGCAGAAACCGTGTTTGATTTAGAGTTCGAACTGCATCTGTCAATATAGGAGAAAACAGAGTGAAACCTAAAAATTCAAACTGTTACTTCAACCGAATGTTTCAACCTAGGAGAATGAAACTTGAGCATCCAAGTTTGATTGGTGTACTGCTCATTACTTGAAATTATCATGAAGGTCGGATGAAAATTTATATGTTGAGATTTCAGGAGACAGTAGTATCATGGAAGCTTAAAAACGCCTTTCATTGAAAGTGTTATTCGCCAGTCTCTGCTAAAGGCTACATCAAGAGGAAACAAACCTTAGGGATAGAATGTAGAACTACTTTATTGTGTGAAGTTTCAAGAAGCTAGGACAAACCGTGTTTGATTTAGAGTTTGAAATACATCTGTCAATATAGGAGAAAACGGAGTGAAACCTAAAAATTCAAACTGTTACTGCAAACAAATGCTTCAACTTAGGAGAACGAAACTTGAGCATCCAAGTGGGATTGGTGTACTGATCATTACTTGAAAATATCATGAAGATTGGATGAAAAAATATATGTTGAGGTTTCAGGAGACTCTAGTTTTTTGGAAGTTTGGCAACCCCTTTCAATATAAGTGTTATGCGCCACTCCCTGCTTTAGGCTACATCAAGAGGAAAAAAACCTTAGAAATAGAACGTAGAACTACTTTATTGTGTCAAGTTTCAAGAAGCTAGCACAAACCGTGTTTGATTTAGAGTTCTAACTGCATCTGTCAATATAGGAGAAAACAGAGTGAAACCTAAAAATTCAAACTGTTACTGCAAACGAATGCTTCAACGTAGGAGAACGAAACTTGAGCATCCAAGTGGGATCGGTGTAATGATCATTACTTGAAATTATCATGAAGATTGGATGAGAATATATATGTTGAGATTTCAGGAGACTCTAGTTTTTGGAAGTTTGGCAACCCCTTTCAATATAAGTGTTATTCGCCAGTCTCTGCTTAAGGCTACATCAAAAGCAAACAAACCTTAGGGATAGAAAGTTGAACTACTTTTTTGTGTCAAGTTTCAAGAAGTTAGCACAAACCGTGTTTGATTTAGAGTTCGTACTGCATCTGTCAATATAGGGGAAATTAGAGTGAAACCCAAAAATTCAAACTGTTACTGCAAACGAATGCTTCAACCTAGGAGAACTAAACTTGGACAACCAACTTTGATTGGTGTACTGCTCTTTACTTTAAATTATCATGAAGGTCGGATGAAAATTTATATGTTGTGATTTCAGGAGACAGTAGTTTTTTGGAAGCTTAACAACGCCTTTCATTGAAAGTGTTATTCGCCAGTCTCTGCTTAAGGCTACATCAAGAGGAAACAAACCTTAGGGATAGAACGTAGAACTACTTTATTGTGTCAATTTTCAAGAAGCTAGCACAAACTGTGTTTGATTTAGAGTTCTAACTGCATCTGTCAATGTAGGAGAATACAGAGTGAAACCTAACAATTCATACTGTTCCGGAAAATGAACGCCTCTATCTAGGAGAACTAAGCTTGGGCATCCAAGTGGGATTGTTGTACTGATAATTACTTGAAATTATCATGAAGATTGGATGGAAAAATATAGGTTGAGATTTCAGGAGACTCTAGTTTTTTGAAAGTTTGGCAACCCCTTTCAATATAAGTGTTATTTGCCAGTTTCTGCTTTAGGCTACATCAAGAGGAAACAAACCTTAGAGATAGAACATAGAACTACACTATTGTGTCAAGTTTCAAAGCTACACAAACCGTGTTTGAATTAGAGTTTGAACTACATTGGTCAATATAGAAGAAAACAGATTGAAACCTAAAAATTCAAACTGTTGCTGCAAACGAATGTTTCAACATAGGAGAACGAAACTTGAGTATCCAAGTGGGATTAGTGTATTGATCATTACTTGCAAGTATCATGAAGGTCGGAAGAAAGAATATGTTGAGATTTCAGGACACTCTAGTTTTTGGAAGTTTGGCAACCCCTTCCAATATAAGTGTTATTCGCCAGTCCCTGCATTAGGCTACATCAAGAGGAAAAAAACCTTAGGTATAGAACGTAGAACTACTGTATTGTGTAAAGTTTCAAGAAGCTAGCACAAACCGTGTTTGATTTAGAGTTCAAACTGCATCTGTCAATATAGGAGAAAACAGAGTGAAACCTCAAAACTCAAACTGTTACTGCAAACGAATGCTTCAACCTAGGAGAACGAAACGTGGGCATCCAAGTTTGATTGGTGTACTGCTAATTACTTGAAATTATCATGAAGGTCGGATGAAAATTTATATGTTGAGATTCAGGAGACGGTAGTTTTTTGGAAGCTTAACAACGCCTTTCATTGAAAGTGTTATTCGCCAGTCTCTGCTTAAGGCTACCTCAAGAGGAAACAAACCTTAGGGATAGAACGTACAAGTACTTTATTGTGTCAAGTTTCAAGAAGCTAGCACAAACCGTGTTTGACTTAGAGTTCTAACTGCATCTGTCAATATAGGAGAAAACAGAGTGAAACCTAAAAATTCAAACTGTTCCTGCAAATGAATGCTTCAATCTAGGAGAACTAAGCTTGGCATCCAAGTGGGATTGGTGTACTGATCATTACTTGAAAGAATCATGAAGATTGGATGACAAAATATATGTTCAGATTTCAGGAGACCGTAGTTTTTTGGAAGCTTACCAACGCATTTCATTGAAAGTGTTATTCGCCAGTCCCTGCTTAAGGCTACATCTAGAGGAAACAAACCTTAGTCATAGAACGTAGAACTACTTTATTGTGTCAAGTTTCAAGAAGCTAGCACAAACCGTGTTTTATTTGGTGTTCGAACTGCATCTGTCAATAGAGGAGAAACAGAGTGAAACCTAAAAATTCAAATGTTACTGCAAACGAATGCTTCAACCTAGGAAAACGAAACTTGGACATCCAGGTTTGATTGGTGTACTGCTCATTACTTGAAAGTATCATGAAGTTCGTAAGAAAAAATATTTGTTGAGATTTCAGACGACTCTAGTTTTGTGGCATCCTCACAACGCCTTTCATTGAATGTGTTATTCGCCAGTCTCTGCTTAAGGCTACATCAAGAGGAAACAAACCTTAGGGATAGAACGTAGAACTAATGTATTGTGTCAAGTTCCAAGAAGCTAGCACAAACCGTGTTGGATTTAGTGTTCTAACTGCATCTGTCAATATAGGAGAAAACAGAGTGAAACCTAAAAATGCAAACTGTTACTGCAAACGAATGCTTTAACCTAGGAGAGTGAAACTTGGGCATCCACGTTTGATTGGTGTACTGCTCCTTACTTGAAATTATCATGAAGGTCACAAGAAAAAATATATGTTGAGATTTCAGGAGACTGTAGTATTTTGGCAGCCTAACAAAGCCTTTCATTGAATGTGTCTTTCGTCAGTCTCTGCTTAGGTCTACATCCAGAGGAAACAAAAAATAAAAATAGAATGTAGAACTACTTTACTGTTTTAAGTTTCAAGAGCTAGCACAAACTGTGTTTGATTTAGAGTTCGAACTACATTTGTCAATATAGGAGAAAACAGAGTGAAACCTAAAAATTCAAACTGTTCCTGCATACGAATGCTTCAATCTAGGAGAACTAAACTTGGGTATCCAAGTGGGATTGGTGTACTGCTCATTACTTGAAATTATCATGAAGTTATGAAGAAAAAATATATGTTGAGATTTCAGAAGACTCTTTTTTTTGGCAGCCTAACAACGCCTTTCATTGAATGTGTTATTCGCCAGTCCCTGCTTTAGGCTACATCAAGAGGAAACAAACCTTAGAGATAGAACGTAGAACTACTGTATTGTGTCAAGTTTCAAGAAGCTAGCACAAACCGTGTTTGATTTAGAGTTCGAATTGCATCTGTCAATATAGGAGAAAACAGAGAGAAACCCTAAAAATTCAAACTGTTGCTGCAAACAAATGCTTCAACATAAGAGACCGAAATTTGGGCATCCAAGTTTGATTGGTGTACTGCTCAATACTTGAAAGTATCATGAAGTTCGGAAGAAAAAATATATGTTCAGATTTCAGGAGACTGTAGTTTTTTGGCAGCCTAGCAAAGCCTTTCATTGAATGTGTTATTCGCCAGTCTCTGCTTAAGGCTACATCAAGAGGAAACAAACCTTAGAGACAGAACGTAGAACTACTGTATTCTGTCAAGTTTCAAGAAGCTAGCACAAACCATGTTTGATTTAAAGTTTGAACTACATTTGTCAATATAGGAGAAAACAGAGTGAAACCTAAACATTCAAACTGTTACTAAAAATGAATGCTTCAACGTAGGAGAACGAAACTTGAGCATCCAAGTTTGATTGGTGTACTGCTCATTACTTGAAAGTATCTTGAAGATTGGATGAAAAAATATAAGTTGAGATTTCAGGAGATGGCAGTTTTTTGGAAGCTTAACAACGCCTTTCATTGAAAGTGTTATTCGCCACTCTCTGCTTAAGGCTACATCAAGAGAAAACAAACCTTAGGGACAGAACATAGAACTACTTTATTGTGTCAAGTTTCAAGAAGCTGGCACAAACCGTGTTTGATTTAGAGTTCTAACTGCATCTGTCAATATAGGAGAAAACAGAGTTTAACCTAAAAATTCAAACTGTTCCTGCAAACGAATGCTACAATCTAGGAGAACTAAAATTGGGCATCCAAGTGGGATTGGTGTACTGATCATTACATGAAAGTATCATGAAAATTGGATGAAAAAATATATGTTGAGATTTCAGGAGACTCTAGTTTTTTGAAAGTTTGGCAATCCCTTTCAATATTAGTGTTATTCGCCAGTCCATGTTTTGGCTACATCAAGAGGAAACAAACCTTAGAGATAGAACGTAGAACTAATGTATTGTGTCAAGTTCCAAGAAGCTAGCACAAACCGTGTTGGATTTAGTGTTCTAACTGCATCTGTCAATATAGGAGAAAACAGAGTGAAACCTAAAAATGCAAACTGTTACTGCAAACGAATGCTTTAACCTAGGAGAGTGAAACTTGGGCATCCACGTTTGATTGGTGTACTGCTCCTTACTTGAAATTATCATGAAGGTCACAAGAAAAAATATATGTTGAGATTTCAGGAGACTGTAGTATTTTGGCAGCCTAACAAAGCCTTTCATTGAATGTGTCTTTCGTCAGTCTCTGCTTAGGTCTACATCCAGAGGAAACAAAAAATAAAAATAGAATGTAGAACTACTTTACTGTTTTAAGTTTCAAGAGCTAGCACAAACTGTGTTTGATTTAGAGTTCGAACTACATTTGTCAATATAGGAGAAAACAGAGTGAAACCTAAAAATTCAAACTGTTCCTGCATACGAATGCTTCAATCTAGGAGAACTAAACTTGGGTATCCAAGTGGGATTGGTGTACAGCTCATTACTTGAAATTATCATGAAGTTATGAAGAAAAAATATATGTTGAGATTTCAGAAGACTCTTTTTTTTTGGCAGCCTAACAACGCCTTTCATTGAATGTGTTATTCGCCAGTCCCTGCTTTAGGCTACATCAAGAGGAAACAAACCTTAGAGATAGAACCTAGAACTACTTCATTGTGTCAAGTTTCAAGAAGCTAGCACAAACCGTGTTTGATTTAGATTTTGAACTACATTTGTCAATATAGGAGAAAACAGAGTGAAGACTAAAAATTCAAACTGTTACTCCAAACGAATGCTTCAACATAGGAGAATGAAACTTGAGTATCCAAATGGGATTGGTGTACTGATCATTACTTGAAAGTATCATGAAGATTGGATGAAAAAATATATGTTGAGATTTCAAGAGACTCTAGTTTTTGGAAGTTTGGCAACCCCTTTCAATATAAGTGTTATTCGCCAGTCCCTGCTTTAGGCTACATCAAGAGGAAACAAACCTTAAAGATAGAACGTAGAACTACTGTATTGTGTCAAGTTTCAAGAAGCTAGTACAAACCGTGTTTGATTTAGATTTCGAACTGCATCTGTCAATATAGAAGTAAACAGATTGAAACCTAAAAATTCAAACTGTTATCGCAAACGAATGATTAAACCTAGGAGAACGAAACTTGGGCATCCAAGTTTGATTGGTGTACTGCTCATTACTTGAAATTATCATGAAGGTCGGATGAAAAAATATATGTAGAGATTTCAGGAGATGGTAGTTTTTTGGAAGCTTAACAACGCCTTTCATTAAAAGTGTTGTTCGCCAATCCCTGCTTAAGGCTACATCAAGAGGAAACAAACCTTAGGGATAGAACGTAGAACTACTTTATTGTGTCAAGTTTCAAGATGCTTGCACAAACCGTGTTTGATTTAGAGTTCTAACTACATTTGTCAATATAGGAGAAAACAGAGTGAAACCTAAAAATTCAAACAGTTCCTAAAAACGAATGCTTCAATCCAGTAGAACTAAACTTGGGAATCCAAGTGGGATTGGTTTACTGATCATTACGTAAATGTATCATGAAGATTGGATGACAAAATATATGTTGAAATTTCGGGAGACTCTAGTTTTTTGAAAGACTGGCAACCCCTTTCAATATAAGTGTTATTCGCCAGTCCCTTCGTTAGGCTACATAAGGAGGAAACAAACCTTCGAGATAGAACGTAGAAATACTTTATTGTGTCAAGTTTCAAGAAGCTAGCACAAACCGTGTTTGATTTACAGTTTGAACTACATTTGTCAATATAGGAGAAAACAGAGTGAAACCTGAATATTAAAACTGTTCCTGCAAACGAATGCTTCAGTCTAGGAGAACTAAACTTGGGCATCCAAGTGGGATTGGTGTACTGATCATTAAGTGAATGTATCATGAAGATTGGATGAAAAAATATGTTTTGAGATTACAGGAGACTATAGTTTTTTGAAAGTTTGGCAACCCCTTTCAATAAAAGTGTTATTCGCCAGTCCCTGATTTAGGCTACATCAAGAGGAAACAAACCTTAGAGATAGAATGTAGAACTACTGTATTGTGTCAAGTTTCAAGAAGCTAGCACAAACCATGTTTGATTTAGAGTTTGATCTACATTTGTCAATATAGGAGAAAACAGAGTGAAACCTAAAAATTCAAACTGTTCCTGCAAACGAATGCTTCTACGTAGGAGAGCGAATCTTGAGCATCCAAGTGGGATTGGTGTACTGATCATTACTTGAAAGTATCATGAAGATTGGATGAAAAAATATATGTTGAGATGTCAGGAGACGGTAATTTTTGGATGTTTGGCAACCCCTTTCAATATAAGTGTTATTCGCCAGTCCCTGATTTAGGCTACATCAAGAGGAAACAAACCTTACAGATAGAACAAAGAACTAATGTTTTGTGTCAAGTTTAGGAAGCTAGCACAAACCGTGTTTGATTTAGAGTTCGAACTGCATCTGTCAATATAGGAGAAAAGAGAGTGAAACCTAAAAATTCAAACTGTTCCTGCAAACGATTGCTTCAATCTAGGAGAACTAAACTTGGACATCCAAGAGGGATTGGTGTACTGATCATTACGTGAATGTATCATGAAGATTGGATGAAAAAATATAGGTTGAGATTTCAGGGGACTCTAGTTTTTTGAATGTTTGGCAACCCCGTTCAATATAAGTGTTATTCGCCAGTCCCTGCTTTGGGCTACATCAAGAGGAAACAAACCTTAGAGATAGAACATGGAACTACTGTATTGTGTCAAGTTTCAAGAAGCTAGCACAAACCGTGTTTGATTTAGAGTTCGAACTGCATCTGTCAATATAGGAGAAAACAGAGTGAAACCTAAAAATTCAAACTGTTACTGCAAACGAATTCTTCAATCTAGGAGAACTAAACTTGGGCATCCAAGTGGGACTGGTGTTCTGATCATTACGTGAATGTGTCATAAAGATTGGATGAAAAAATATGTGTTCAGATTTCAAAAGACGGTAGTTTCTGGAAGTTTGGCGACCCCGTACAATATAAGTGTAATTCGCCAGTCCCTGCTTTAGGCTACATCAAGAGGAAACAAACCTTAGAGATAGAACGTAGAACTACTGTATTGTGAAAGTTTCAAGAAGCTAGCACAAACAGTGTTTGATTTAGAGTTCGAACTGCATATGTCAATATAGGAGAAAACAGAGTGAAACCTAAAAATTCAAACTGTTACTGCAAACGAATGCTTAAACCTAGGGGAACGAAACTTGGGCATCCAAGTTTGATTGGTGTACTGCTCATTACTTGAAATTATCATGAAGGACAGATAAAAAATATATGTTGAGATTTCAGGAGATGTTAGTTTTTTGGAAGCTTAACAACGCCTTTCATTGAAAGGGTTAGTTGCCATTCTCTGCTTAAGGCTACATCAAGAGGAAACAAACCTTAGGGATAGAACGTAGAACTACTTTATTTTGTCAAGTTTCAAGAAGCTAGCACAAACCGTGTTTGATTTAGAGTTCTAACTGCATCTCTCAATATAGGAGAAAACAGAGTGAAACCTAAAAATTCAAACTGTTCCTGCAAACGAATGCTTCAGTCTAGGAGAACCAAAGTTGGGCATCCAATTGGGATTGGTGTATTGATCATTACGTGAATGCATCATGAAGATTGAATGAAAAAATATATGTTGAGATTTCAGGAGACTCTAGTTTTTTGGAAGCTTGCAACCTTTTTCAATGAAAGTGTTATTCCCCAGTCTCTGCTTAAGGCTACATCAAGAGAAAACAAACCTTAGAGATAGAACCTAGATCTACTTTATTGTGTCAAGTTTCAAGAATCTAGAACAAACCGTGTTTCATTTAGAGTTCGAACTGCATATGTCAATA
Organism: Callospermophilus lateralis; assembly: GCF_048772815.1. Lineage (NCBI taxonomy): Eukaryota > Metazoa > Chordata > Mammalia > Rodentia > Sciuridae > Callospermophilus > Callospermophilus lateralis. The sequence goes on from NW_027516072.1 coordinate 48,849, forward strand.
TAGGAGAAAACAGAGTGAACCTAAAATTTCAACCTGTTTCTGCAAACGAATGCTTCAACCTAGAAGATCGAAACTTGGGCATCCAAGTGGGATGGGTGTACTGAACGTTAGCTGCAAGTATCATGAAGATTGGATGAAAAAATACATGTTGAGATTTCAGGAGATGGTAGTTTTTTGGAAGCTTAACAACGCCTTTTATTGAAAGTGTCTTTCGTCAATCTCTGCTTAGGTCTACATCCAGAGGAAACAAAACATAAAGATAGAATGCAGAACTACTTTATTGTGTCCAGTATCAAGAAGCTTGCACAAACCATGTTTGATTTAGAGTTCAACCTACATCTGTAAATATAGGAGAAAACAGAGTGAAACCTAAAAATTCAAACTGTAACTGCAAAGGAATGCTTCAAACTAGGAGAACTAAACTTGGGTATCCATGTGAGATTGGTGTACTGATCATTACTTGAATATATCATGAAGATTGGATGAAAAAATATATGTTGAGATTACCGGAGACTGTTGTTTTTTGGAAGCTTAACAACGCTTTTCATTGAAAGTGTCTTTCGTCAGTCTCTGCTAAGGTATACATCCATAGGAAACAAAACATAAAGAGAGAACGTAGAACTACTTTATTGTGTCAAGTTTCAAGAAGGTAGCACAAACCGTGTTTGATTTAGATTTCTATATACCTCTATCATTGTAGGAGAAATCTGAGTTTAACCAAAAAATTCAAACTGTTACTGCAAAGAAATGCCTCAACCTAGAGGAACGATATTTGGGCATCCAAGTGAGATTGGGGTACTGATTTTTAGCTGAAAGAATCGTGAAGAGTGGATGAAAAAATATATGTTGAGATTTAATGAGACTCTAGTTTTTTGGAATCTTAGCATCCCTTTTCAATGAAAGTGTTATTTGCCAGTCTCTGCTTTAGGCTACATCCAGAGGAAACAAACCTTAGAGATAGAACGTAGAACTACTTTTTTGTGTCAAGTTTCAAGAAGCTAGCACAAACCGTGTTTGATTTAGAGGTTCAACTACATTTGTGAATACAGGAGAAAACAGAGTGAAACCTAAAAATTCAAACTGTTACTGCAAATGAATGCTTCAACCTAGGGGAACTAAATTTGGGCATCCAAGTGGGATTGGTGTACTGATCATTACTTGAATGTATCATGAAGATTGGATGAAAAAATATATGTTGAGATTTTAGGAGACTCTAGTTTTTTGGAAGTTTGGCAACCTTTTTCAATATAAGTGTTATTCGCCAGTCCCTACTTTAGGCTACATCAAGAGGAAACAAACCTTAGAATTAGAACGTAGAACTAATTTATTATGTCAAGTTTCAAGAAGCTAGCACAAACCGTGTTTGATTTAGAGTTCGAACTGCATCTGTCAATATGGGAGAAAACAGAGAAACATAAAAATTCAAACTGTTACTGCAAACGAATGCTTCAATCTAGGAGAACTAAACTGGGGCATCCAAGTGGGATTGGTGTACGGCTCATTACTTGAAAGTATCATGAAGATTGGTTGAAAAAATATATGTTGAGATTTCAGGAGACGGTAGTTTTTTGAAGCTTAACAACGCCTTTCATTGAAAGTGTTATTTGACAGTCTCTGCTTAAGGCTACATCAAGAGGAATCACACTTTGGAGATAGAACGTAGAACTACTTTATTGTGTCAAGTTTCAAAAAGCTAGCACAAACCGTGGTTGATTTAGAGTTCAAACTGCATCTGTCAATATAGGAGAAAACAGAGTTTGACCTAAAAATTCAAACTGGTCCTCAAACGAATTCTTTAACCTAGAAGAATGAAACTTGGGCATCCAAGTGGGATTGGTGTACTGATCATTACTTGAAAGTATCATGAAGATTGGATGAAAAAATATATGTTGAAATTTCAGGAGATGGTAGTTTTTTGGAAGCTTAACAACGCCTTTCATTGAAAGTGTCTTTCGTCAATCTCTGCTTAGGTCTACATGCAGAGGAAACAAAACAAAAAGATAGAACGTAGAACTACTTTATTGTGTCAAGTTACAAGAAGGTAGCACAAACCGTGTTTGATTTAGACTTCGAACTACATTTGTCAATACAGGAGAAAACAAATTGAAACCTAAAATTCAAACTGTTACTGCAAACGAATGCTTCAACCTAGCAGAATTAAACTTGGGCATCCAAGTGGGATGGGTGTACTGATCATTACGTGAATGTATCATGAAGATTGGATGAAAAATTATATGTAGAGATCAGGAGACTCCAGTATCTTGAAAGTTTGGCACCCCTTTTAATATAAGTGTTATTCGCCAGTCCCTGCTTTAGGCTACATCAAGAAAAAACAAACCTTAGAGATAGAACGTAGAACTTCGTAATTGTGTCAAGTTTCAAGAATCTAGCACAAACCGTGTTTGATTTAGAGTTCGAACTGCATCTGTCAATATAGGAGAAAACAGAGTTTAACCTAAAAAATCAAACTGTTCCTGCAAATGAATGCTTCAACCAAGAAGAAGGAAACTTGGGCTTCCAAGGGGAATTTGTGTACTGGTCATTACCTGAAAGTATTATGAAGATTGGATGAAAACATATATGTTGAGATATCAGGATAAGGTAGTTTTTGGAAGCATAACAACGCCTTTCATTGAAAGTGTCTTTCATCAGTCTCTGCTTAGGTCTATCTACATCCAGAGGAAACAAAACATTAAGATAGAATGTAGAACTACTTTATTGTGTCAAGTTTCAAAAAGCTAGCTAAAAACCGTGTTTGATTTAGAGTTCGAACTGCATCTATCAATATAGGAGAAAACAGAGGTTAACCTAAAAATTCAAATTGTTCCTCAAACGAATGCTTCAACCTAGAGAAACGAAACTTGGGCATACAAGTGGGATTGGTGTACTGATCATTACTTGGAAGTATCATGAAGATTGGATGAAAAAATATATGTTGAGATTTCAGGAGATTGTAGTTTTTTGGAAGCTTAACAACGCCTTTCATTGAAAGTGTCTTTTGTCAATCTCTGCTTAGGTCTACATCCAGAGGAAACAAAACATAAAGATAGAACGTAGAACTACATTATTGTGTCAAGTTTCAAGAAGCTAGCAGAAACCATGTTCGATTTAGAGTTCGAACTACATTTGTTAATATAGGAGAAGACAGAGTGAAACCTAAAATTCAAACTGTTTCTGCAAACGAATGCTTCAACCTACGAGAACTAAACTTGGGCATCCAAGTGGGATGGGTGTACTGATCATTACGTGAATGTGTCAAGATGATGGGATGAACAAATATATGTTGAGATTTCAGGAGACGCTAGTTTTTTGGTTGATTGCCAACCCCTTTCAATATAAGTGTTATTCGCCAGACTCTGCTTAAGGCAAATCAAGAGGAAACAAACCTTTGAGATCAACATAGAACTACTTTATTGTGTCAAGTTTCAAGAAGCTAGCACAAACCGTCTTTGATTTAGAGCTCGAACTGCATCTGTCAATATAGGAGAAAACAGAGTTTAACCTTAAAATTCAAACCGTTCCTGCAAACGAATTCTTCAACCTAGAAGAATGAAACTTGTGCATCCAAGTGAGATTGGTGGAGTGATCATTACTTGAAAGTATCATTAAGATTGGATGAAAAAATATATGTTGAGATTTCAGGAGACGGTAGTTTTTTGGAAGCTTAACAACGCCTTTCATTGAAAGTGTCTTTCATCAGTCTCTGCTTAGGTCTACATCCAGAGGAAACGAGACATAAAGATAGAACGTAGAACTACTTAATTGTGTCAAGTTTCAAGAAGCTAGCACAAACGGTGTTTGATTTAGATTTCGAACTACATTTGTCAATATAGGAGAAAACAGAGTGAAACCTAAATATTCAAACTGTTACTGCAAACGAATGCTTCCAAGTAGGAAAACTAAACTTGGGCATCCAAGTGGGATTGGTGTACTGATCATTACATGAATGTATCATGAAGATTGGATGAAAAATATATGTTGAGATTTCAGGAGACTCTAGTTTTTTGGAAGCTTGCAACCTTTTTCAATGAAAGTGTTATTCGCCAGTCTCTGCTTAAGGCTACATCAAGAGAAAACAAACCTTAGAGATAGAACGCAGATCTACTTTATTGTGTCAAGTTTCAAGAATCCTGAACAAACCATTTTTGATTTAGAGTTCGAACTGTATATGTCAATATAGGAGAAAACAGAGTTTAACCTAAAATTTCAAACTGTTTCTGCAAACGAATGCTTCAACTTAGAAGATCGAAACTTGGGCATCCAAGTGGGATTGGTGTACTGATCGTTAGCTGCAAGAATCAGGAAGATTGGATGAAAAAATATATGTTGAAATTTCAGGAGACGGTAGTTTTTTGGAAGCTTAACAACGCCTTTTATTGAAAGTGTCTTTCGTCAATCTCTTCTTAGGTCTACATCCAGAGGAAACAAAACATAAAGAAAGAATGCAGAACTACTTTATTGGGTCTAGTATCAAGAAGCTTGCGCAAAACATGTTTGATTTAGAGTTCGACTTACATCTGTCAATATAGGAGAAAACAGAGTGAAACCTTAAAATTCAAACTGTTACTGCAAAGGAATGCTTCAACCTAGGAGAACTAAACTTGGGTATCCATGTGGGATTGGTGTACTGATCATTACTTGAAAGCATCATGAAAATTGGATGAAAAAATATATGTTGAGATTACAGGAGACTGTTTCTTGGAAGCTTAACAACGCTTTTCATTGAAAGTGTCTTTCGTCAGTCTCTCCAAAATTATACATCCATAGGTAACGAAACATAAAGAGAGAACGTAGAACTACTTTATTGTGTCAAGTTTCAAGAAGGTAGCACAAACCGTGTTTGATTAGATTTCTATATACATCTATCATTTTAGGAGAAAGCTGAGTTTAACCAAAAAATTCAAGCTGTTACTGCAAAGAAATTCCTCAACCTAGAAGAATGAAATTTGGGCATCCAAGTGAGATTGGTGTACTGATTGTTAGCTGAAAGAATCGTGAAGTGTGCATGAAAAAATATATGTTGAGATTTAATGAGACTCTAGTTTTTTGGAATCTTAGCACCCCTTTTCAATGAAAGTGTTATTCGCCAGTCTCTGCTTTAGGCTACACCCAGAGGAAACAAACCTTAGAAATAGAACGTAGAACTACTTTTTTGTGTCAAGTTTCAAGAAGCTAGCACAAACCGTGTTTGATTTAGAGTTTCAACTACATTTGTGAATACAGGAGAAAACAGAGTGGAACCTAAAAATTCAAACTGTTACTGCAAACGAATGCTTCTAACTAGGAAAAATAAACTTGGGCATCCAAGTGAGATTGGTGTACTGATCATTACGTGAATGTATCATGAAGATTGGATGAAAAAATATATGTTGAGATTTCAGGAGACACTTGTTTTTTGGAAGCTTGCAACCCCTTTCAATGAAAGTGTTATTCGCCAGTCTCTGCTTAAGGCTACATCAAGAGAAAACAAACCTTAGAGATAGAACGTAGAACTACTTTATTGTATCAAGTTTCAAGAAGCTAGCACAAACCGTGTTTGATTTAGAGTTCGAACGGCATCTATCAATATAGGAGAAAACTGAGTGAAACCTAAAAATTCAAACTGTTCCTGCAAACGAATGCTTCACCTAGAAGAACAAAACTTGGGAATCCAATTGGGATTGGTGCACTGATCGTTAGCTGCAAGAATCATGAAGATTGGATGAAAAAATATATGTTGAGAGTTCAGGAGACGGTAGTTTTTTGGAAACTTAACAACGCCTTTCATTGACAGTGTCTTTCGTCAGTCTCTGCTTAGATCTATATCCAGAAGAAAGAAGACATAAAGATAGAACGTAGAAGTACTTAATTGTGTCAAGTTTCAAGAAGCTAGCAGAAACCGTGTTCGATTTAGAGTTCGAACTACAATTGTCCATATAGGAGAAAACAGAGTGAAACCTAAAATTCAAACGGTTACAGCAAACAAATGCTTCAACCTAGAAGAACTAAACTTGGGCATCCAAGTGGGATTGGTGTCCTGATCGTTAGCTGAAAGAATCATGAAGTGTGGATGAAAAAATATATGTTGAGATTTAAGGAGACTCTAGTTTTTTGGAATCTTGGCAACCGCTTTCAATGAAAGTGTTATTAGCCAGTATCTGCTTAAGGCTACATCAAGAGAAAACAAACCTTAGAGATAGAACGTAGAACTACTTTATTGTGTCAAGTTTCAAGAAGCTAGCACAAACCGTGTTTGATTTAGAGTTCGAAATGTCTCTGTCAATATAGGAGAAAACAGAGTTTAACCTAAAAATTAAAACTGTTCCTGCAAACGAATGCTTCAACCTACAAGAACGTAACTTGGGCTTCCAAGTGGGATTGGTGTACTCATCATTACTAGAAAGTATCATGAACATTGGATGAAAAAATATATGTTGAGATTTCAGGAGATTGTATGTTTTTGGAAGCTTAACAACGCCATTCATTGAAAGTGTCTTTCATCAGTCTCTGCTTAGGTCTACATCCAGAAGAAACAAAACATAAAGATAGAACGTAGAACTACTTTTTTTTGTCAAGTTTCAAAAAGCTAGCACTAACCGCGTTTGATTTTGAGTTCGAACTGCATCTGTCAATATAGGAGAAAACAGAGTAAACTTAAAAATTCAAACTGTTCCTGCAAACGAATGCCTCAACCTAGAAGATCGAAATTTGGACATCCAAGTGGGATTGGTGTACTGACCGTTAGCTGAAAGAATCATGAATATTGGATGAAAAAATATATGTTGAGATTTAAAGAGACTCTAGTTTTATTGTATCTTGGCAACTCCTTTCAATGAAAGTATTATTCGCCAGTCTTTGCGCAAGGCTACATCAAGAGGAAATAAACCTTAGAGATACAACGTAGAACTACTTTATTGTGTCACGTTTCAAGAAGCTAGCACAAACCGTGTTTGATTTAGAGTTCGAACTGCATCTGTCAATATAAGAGAAAACAGAGTTTAACCTAAAAATTCAAACTGTTCTTGCAAATGAATGCTTCAACCTAGAAGAAGGAAACTTGGGCATCCAAGTGGGATTGGTGTACTGATCGTTACTTGAAAGTATCAGGAAGTTTTTTTTAAAAAATGTATGTTGAGATTTCAGGAGACTGTAGTTTTTGGGAAGTTTAACAACGCCTTTCATTGAAGGTGTGTTTCCTCAGTCTCTGCGTAGGTGTACATCCAGAGGAAACAAAACATAAAGATAGAACACAAAAGTACTTTATTGTGTCAAGTTTCAAGAAGCTAGCACAAACCGTGTTTGATTTAGAGTTCGAACTACATTTGTCAGCATTGAAGTAAACAGAGTGAAACCTAAAAATTCAAACTGTTACTGAAAACGAATGCTTCAAACTAGGAAAAATAAACTTGGGCATCCAAGTGAGATTGGTGTACTGATCATTACGTGAATGTGTCATGAAGATTGGATGAAAAAATATATGTTGAGATTTCAGGAGACTCTTGTTTTTTGGAAGCTTCCAACCCCTTTTAATGAAAGTGTTATTCGCCAGTCTCTGATTAAGGCTACATCAAGAGAAAACAATCCTTAGAGATAGAACGTAGAACTACTTTATTGTGTCAAGTTTCAACAAGCTAGCACAAACCGTGTTTGATTTAGAGTTCGAACTGCATCTGTCAATATAGGAGAAAAGAGTTTAACCTAAAAATTCAAACTGTTCCTGCAAACGAATGCTTCACCTAGAAGAATGAAACTTGGGCATCCAAGTGGGATTGGTGTACTGATCGTTAGCTGCAAAATCATGAAGATTGGATGAAAAAAAATATATGTTGAGATTTCAGGAGACGGTAGTTTTTTGGAAGCTTAACAACGCCTTTCATTGAAAGTGTCTTTCGTAAGTCTTTGCTTAGTTCTACATCCAGAGGAAACAAAACATAAAGATAGAACGTAGAATTACATTATTGTGTCAAGTTGCAAGAAGCTAGCCCAAACCGTGTTTGATTTAGAGTTCGAACTGCATCTATCAATGTAGGACAAAAGAGAGATTAACCTAAACACTCAAACTGTTCCTATAAACGAATGCTTCAACCTAGGAGAACTAAACTTGGGCATTCAAGTGGGATTGGTGTTCTGATCATTACTTGAAAGTATCATGAAGATTGGATGAAAAAATATATGTTGAGATTTAAGGAGATGGTAGTTTTTTGGAAGCTTGGCAACCCCTTTCAATGAAAATGTTATTCGCCAGTCTCTGCTTAATGCGACATGAAGAGGAAACAAACATTAGAGACAGAAGTTAGTACTGCTTTATTGTGTGAAGTTTCAAGAAACTAGCAAAAACCGTGTTTGATTTGGAGTTCGAAATGCTTCTGTGAATGTAGGAGACAACAGAGTGTAACCTAAAAATTCAAACCGTGTTTGATTTAGATTTCCAAATATATTTATCAATGTAGGAGAAAACAGAGGTTATCCTAAAAATTCAAACTGTTACTGCAAACAAATGCCTCAACCTAGAGAAACGAAACTTGGGCATCCAAGTAGGATTGGTGTACTGATCATTAATTGAAAGTATCATGAAGATTCGATGAAAAAACACATGTTGAGATTTCTGGAGACGGTAGTTATTTTGAAGCTTACAGCTCTTTTCATTGAAAGTGTCCTTCGTCAGTCTCTGCTTAGGTCTACATCCAGAGGAAACAAAACATAAAGATAGAAGGTAGAACTACTTTATTGTGTCAAGTTTCAAGAGCTAGCACAAACCGTGTTTGATTTAAAGTTCGAACCACATTTGTCAATATAGGAGAAAACAGAGTGAAACCTAAAAATTCAAACTCTTACTGCAAACGAATGCTTCAACCTAGGAGAACTAAACTTGGGCATTCATGTGGGATGGTGTACTAATCATTACGTGAATGTATCATGAAGATTGGATGAAAAAATATATGTTGAGATTTCAGGAGACCCTAGTTATTTGGAAGCTTGGCAACACCTTTCAATATAAGTGTTATTTGCCAGTGTCTGCAAAAGTATACATCAAGAGTAAACAAACCTTAGTGATAGAACGTAGAACTACGTTATTGTGTCAAGTTTCAAGAATCTAGCACAAACCGTGTTTGATTTAGGGTTCGAAATGCATCTGTAAATATAGTGAAAACAGAGTTTAACCTAAAAATTCAAACTGTTCCTCTAAACGAATGCTTCAACCTAGAAGAACGAAACTTGGGCATCCAAGTGGGATTGGTGTACTGATTATTACTTGAAAGTATCATGAAGATTGGATGAAAAAATATATGTTGAGATTTCAAGAGACGGTAATTTTTTTGAAGCTTAACAACGCCTTTCATTGAAAGTGTCTGTCGTCAGTCTCTGCTTAGGTCTAAATCCAGAGGAAACAAAACATAAAGATAGAATGTAGAACTACTTTATTGTGTCAAGATTCAAGAAGCTAGCACAAACCGTGTTTGATTTAGAGTTCGAACTGCATCTGTCAATATAGGAGAAAACAGTGTTTAACCTAAAAATTCAAACTGTTCCAGCAAACGAATGCTTCAACCTAGAAGAACGAAACTTGGGCATCCAAGTGGGATTGGTGTACTGATCATTACTTGAAAATATCATGAACATTGGATGAAAAAATATATGTTGAGATTTCAGGAGACGGTAGTTTTTTGGAAGCTTAACGCCGCCTTTCATTGAAAGTGTCTTTCATCAATCTCTCTTAGGTCTACATCCAGAGGAAACAAAACATAAAGATAGAACGTAGAACTACTTTATTGTGTCAAGTTTCAAGAAGCTAGCACAAACCGTGTTTGATTTACAGTTTGAAATGCGTCTGTCAATTTAGGAGAAAACAGAGTTTAACGCAAAAATTCAAACTGTTAAACTGTTACTGCAAACGAATGCTTCAACTTAAGAGAACTAAACTTGGTCAACCAAGTGGGATTGGTGTGATCATTATGTGAATTTATCATGAAGATCAGAACAAAAAATATACGTTGAGATTTCAGGAGACGGTAGTTTTTTGGAAGCTTAACAACGCCTTTCATTGAAAGTGTATTCGCCAGTCTCTGCTTAGGTCTACTTCCAGAGGAAACAAAACATAAAGATAGAAAGTTGAACTACTTTATTGTGTCAAGTTTCAAGATGCTAGCACAAACCGTGTTTGATTTACAATTCGAACTGCATCTGTGAATGTAGGAGAAAACAGAGTGAAACCTAAAAATTCAAACTGTTCCTGCAAAACAATGCTTCAACCTAGAAGAACTAAACGTGGGCAACGAAGTGGGATTGGTGTACTGATCATTACTTGAAAGTATCATGAAGATTGGATGAAAAAAATATGTTGACATTTCAGGAGACTGTAGTTTTTTGGAAGCTTAACAACGCCTTTCATTGAAAGTGTCTTTCTTCAATCTCTGCTTAGGTCTACATTCAGAGGAAACAAAACAAAAGGTAGAACGTAGAACTACTTTATTGTGTCAAGTTTCAAGAAGCTAGCACAAACCGTGTTTGATTTAGAAATCGAACTACATTTGTCAATATAGGAGAAAACAGAGTGAAACCTAAAAATTCAAACTGTTACTGCAAACGAATGCTTCAACCTAGGAGAACTAAACTTGGGCATCCAAGTGGGATTGGTGTACTGATCATTACTTGAATGTATCATGAAGATTGGATGAAAAAATATTTGTTGAGTTTTCAGGAGAATCTTATTTTCTGGAAGTTTGGCAAACCCTTTCATTATAAGTGTTATTCGCCAGTCCCAGCTTTAGGCTACAACAAGAGGTAACAAACCATAGAGATAGAACGTAGAACTTCTTTATTGTGTCAAGTTTCAAGAAGCTAGCACAAACCGTGTTTGTTTTAGAGCTCGAACTACCTTTGTCAATAGAGGATTTTAACCTAATAATTCAAACTGTTACGGCAAACGAATGCTTCAACCTAGGAGAACTAAACTTGGACATCCAAGTGGGATTGGTGTACTGATCATTACGTGAATGTATCATGAAGAATGGATGAAAAAATATATGTTGAGATTTCAGGAGACGGTAGTTTTTTGGAAGCTTAACAACGACTTTCATTGATAGTGATACTCGCCAGACTCTGCTTAATTGTACATCAAGAGGAAACAAACCTTAGTGATAGAACGTAGAACTACTTTATTGAGTCAAGTTTAAAGAAGCTAGCACAAACCGTGTTTGATTTAGAGTTTGAACTACATCTGTCAATATAGGAGAAAACAGAGTTTAACCTAAAAATTCAGACTGTTCCTGCAAACGAATGCTTCAACCTAGAAGAACGATACTTGGGCATCCATGTGGGATTGGTGTACTGATCATTACTTGAAAGTATCATAAAGATTGGATGAAAAAATATATTTTGAGATTTCAGGAGACGGTAGTTTTTTGGAAGCTTTACAACCCCTTTCAATGAAAGTGTTATTAGCCAGTCTCTGCTTAAGGCTACATCAATAGGACACAAACCTTAGAGATAGAACATAGAACTACTTCATTGTGTCAAGTTTCAAGAAGCTAGCACAAACCGTGTTTGATTTAGAGTTCGAACTGCATCTGTCAATATAGGAGAAAACAGAGTTGAACCTAAAAATTTAAACTGTTCCTGCAAACGAATGCTTCAACTTAGCAGAACGAAACCTGGGCATCCAAGTGGGATTGGTGTACTGATCATTACTTGAAAGTATCATGAAGATTGGATGAAAAAATATATGTTGAGATTTCAGGAGACAGTAGTTTATTGGAAACTTAAGAACGCCTTTCATTGAAAGTGTCTTTCGTCAATCTCTGCTTAGGTCTACATCCAGAGGAAACAAAACATAAAGATAGAACGTAAAACTACTTTATTGTGTCACATTTTAAGAAGCTAGCACAAACCGTGTTTGATTTAGAGTTCGAACTACATTTGTCAATATGGGAGAAAAGAGAGTGAAACCTAAAAATTCAAACTGTTACTGCGAACGAATGCTTCCACCTAGGAGAACTAAACTTGGGAATCCAGTGTGAATGGTGTACTTATCATTACGTGAATGTATCATGAAGATTTGGTTTAAAAAACATATGTTGAGATTTCAGAAGCCTGTAGTTTTTTGGAAGTTTGGCAACTCTTTTCAATATAAGTGTTATTTGCCAGTCCCTACTTTAGGCTACAACAAGAGGAAACAATCCTTAGAGATAGAACGTAGAACTATGTTATTGTGTCAAGTTTCTAGAAGCTAGCACAAACCGTGTTTGATTTAGAGTTCGAACTGCATCTGTCAATATAGGAGAAAACAGAGTGAAACCTAAAATTTCAAACTGTTCCTGCAAACGAATGCTTCAACCTAGAAGAACGATACTTGCGCATCCAAGTGGGATTGGTGTACTGATCTTTACTTGAAAGTATCATTAAGATTGGATGAAAAAATATATGTTGAAATTTAAAAAGATGGTAGTTTTTTGGAAGCTTGGCAACCCCTTTCAATGAAAATGTTATTCGCCAATCTCTGCTTAATGCGACATGAAGAGGAAACAAACATTAGAGACAGAAGTTAGTACTGCTTTATTGTGTGAAGTTTCAAAAAACTAGCAAAAACCGTGTTTGATTTGGAGTTCGAAATGCTTCTGTGAATGTAGGAGACAACAGAGTGTAACCTAAAAATTCAAACCGTGTTTGATTTAGATTTCCAAATATATTTATCAATGTAGGAGAAAACAGAGGTTATCCTAAAAATTCAAACTGTTACTGCAAACAAATGCCTCAACCTAGAGAAACGAAACTTGGGCATCCAAGTAGGATTGGTGTACTGATCATTAATTGAAAGTATCATGAAGATTCGATGAAAAAACACATGTTGAGATTTCTGGAGACGGTAGTTATTTTGAAGCTTATAGCTCTTTTCATTGAAAGTGCCCTTCGTCAGTCTCTGCTTAGGTCTACATCCAGAGGAAACAAAACATAAAGATAGAAGGTAGAACTACTTTATTGTGTCAAGTTTCAAGAGCTAGCACAAACCGTGTTTGATTTAAAGTTCGAACCACATTTGTCAATATAGGAGAAAACAGAGTGAAACCTAAAAATTCAAACTCTTACTGCAAACGAATGCTTCAACCTAGGAGAACTAAACTTGGGCATTCATGTGGGATGGTGTACTAATCATTACGTGAATGTATCATGAAGATTGGATGAAAAAATATATGTTGAGATTTCAGGAGACCCTAGTTATTTGGAAGCTTGGCAACACCTTTCAATATAAGTGTTATTTGCCAGTGTCTGCAAAAGTATACATCAAGAGTAAACAAACCTTAGTGATAGAACGTAGAACTACGTTATTGTGTCAAGTTTCAAGAATCTAGCACAAACCGTGTTTGATTTAGGGTTCGAAATGCATCTGTAAATATAGTGAAAACAGAGTTTAACCTAAAAATTCAAACTGTTCCTCTAAACGAATGCTTCAACCTAGAAGAACGAAACTTGGGCATCCAAGTGGGATTGGTGTACTGATTATTACTTGAAAGTATCATGAAGATTGGATGAAAAAATATATGTTGAGATTTCAAGAGACGGTAATTTTTTTGAAGCTTAACAACGCCTTTCATTGAAAGTGTCTGTCGTCAGTCTCTGCTTAGGTCTAAATCCAGAGGAAACAAAACATAAAGATAGAATGTAGAACTACTTTATTGTGTCAAGATTCAAGAAGCTAGCACAAACCGTGTTTGATTTAGAGTTCGAACTGCATCTGTCAATATAGGAGAAAACAGTGTTTAACCTAAAAATTCAAACTGTTCCAGCAAACGAATGCTTCAACCTAGAAGAACGAAACTTGGGCATCCAAGTGGGATTGGTGTACTGATCATTACTTGAAAATATCATGAACATTGGATGAAAAAATATATGTTGAGATTTCAGGAGACGGTAGTTTTTTGGAAGCTTAACGCCGCCTTTCATTGAAAGTGTCTTTCATCAATCTCTCTTAGGTCTACATCCAGAGGAAACAAAACATAAAGATAGAACGTAGAACTACTTTATTGTGTCAAGTTTCAAGAAGCTAGCACAAACCGTGTTTGATTTACAGTTTGAAATGCGTCTGTCAATTTAGGAGAAAACAGAGTTTAACGCAAAAATTCAAACTGTTAAACTGTTACTGCAAACGAATGCTTCAACTTAAGAGAACTAAACTTGGTCAACCAAGTGGGATTGGTGTGATCATTATGTGAATTTATCATGAAGATCAGAACAAAAAATATACGTTGAGATTTCAGGAGACGGTAGTTTTTTGGAAGCTTAACAACGCCTTTCATTGAAAGTGTATTCGCCAGTCTCTGCTTAGGTCTACTTCCAGAGGAAACAAAACATAAAGATAGAAAGTTGAACTACTTTATTGTGTCAAGTTTCAAGATGCTAGCACAAACCGTGTTTGATTTACAATTCGAACTGCATCTGTGAATGTAGGAGAAAACAGAGTGAAACCTAAAAATTCAAACTGTTCCTGCAAAACAATGCTTCAACCTAGAAGAACTAAACGTGGGCAACGAAGTGGGATTGGTGTACTGATCATTACTTGAAAGTATCATGAAGATTGGATGAAAAAAATATGTTGACATTTCAGGAGACTGTAGTTTTTTGGAAGCTTAACAACGCCTTTCATTGAAAGTGTCTTTCTTCAATCTCTGCTTAGGTCTACATTCAGAGGAAACAAAACAAAAGGTAGAACGTAGAACTACTTTATTGTGTCAAGTTTCAAGAAGCTAGCACAAACCGTGTTTGATTTAGAAATCGAACTACATTTGTCAATATAGGAGAAAACAGAGTGAAACCTAAAAATTCAAACTGTTACTGCAAACGAATGCTTCAACCTAGGAGAACTAAACTTGGGCATCCAAGTGGGATTGGTGTACTGATCATTACTTGAATGTATCATGAAGATTGGATGAAAAAATATTTGTTGAGTTTTCAGGAGAATCTTATTTTCTGGAAGTTTGGCAAACCCTTTCATTATAAGTGTTATTCGCCAGTCCCAGCTTTAGGCTACAACAAGAGGTAACAAACCATAGAGATAGAACGTAGAACTTCTTTATTGTGTCAAGTTTCAAGAAGCTAGCACAAACCGTGTTTGTTTTAGAGCTCGAACTACCTTTGTCAATAGAGGATTTTAACCTAATAATTCAAACTGTTACGGCAAACGAATGCTTCAACCTAGGAGAACTAAACTTGGACATCCAAGTGGGATTGGTGTACTGATCATTACGTGAATGTATCATGAAGAATGGATGAAAAAATATATTTTGAGATTTCAGGAGACGGTAGTTTTTTGGAAGCTTAACAACGACTTTCATTGATAGTGATACTCGCCAGACTCTGCTTAATTGTACATCAAGAGGAAACAAACCTTAGTGATAGAACGTAGAACTACTTTATTGAGTCAAGTTTAAAGAAGCTAGCACAAACCGTGTTTGATTTAGAGTTTGAACTACATCTGTCAATATAGGAGAAAACAGAGTTGAACCTAAAAATTTAAACTGTTCCTGCAAACGAATGCTTCAACTTAGCAGAACGAAACCTGGGCATCCAAGTGGGATTGGTGTACTGATCATTACTTGAAAGTATCATGAAGATTGGATGAAAAAATATATGTTGAGATTTCAGGAGACAGTAGTTTATTGGAAACTTAAGAACGCCTTTCATTGAAAGTGTCTTTCGTCAATCTCTGCTTAGGTCTACATCCAGAGGAAACAAAACATAAAGATAGAACGTAAAACTACTTTATTGTGTCACATTTTAAGAAGCTAGCACAAACCGTGTTTGATTTAGAGTTCGAACTACATTTGTCAATATGGGAGAAAAGAGAGTGAAACCTAAAAATTCAAACTGTTACTGCGAACGAATGCTTCCACCTAGGAGAACTAAACTTGGGAATCCAGTGTGAATGGTGTACTTATCATTACGTGAATGTATCATGAAGATTTGGTTTAAAAAACATATGTTGAGATTTCAGAAGCCTGTAGTTTTTTGGAAGTTTGGCAACTCTTTTCAATATAAATGTTATTTGCCAGTCCCTACTTTAGGCTACAACAAGAGGAAACAATCCTTAGAGATAGAACGTAGAACTATGTTATTGTGTCAAGTTTCTAGAAGCTAGCACAAACCGTGTTTGATTTAGAGTTCGAACTGCATCTGTCAATATAGGAGAAAACAGAGTGAAACCTAAAATTTCAAACTGTTCCTGCAAACGAATGCTTCAACCTAGAAGAACGATACTTGCGCATCCAAGTGGGATTGGTGTACTGATCTTTACTTGAAAGTATCATTAAGATTGGATGAAAAAATATATGTTGAGATTTCAGGAGACGGTAGTTATTTGGAAGCTTAACAACGCCTTTCATTAAAGTGTCTTTCGTCAGTCTCATCTTAGGTCTACATCCAGAGGAAACAAGACATAAAGATAGAACGTAGAACTACTTTATTGTGTAAAGTTTCAAGAAGCTAGCACAAACCGTGTTTGATTTAGAGTTTGAACTACATTTGTCAATATAAAAGAAAACTGAGTGAATCCTAAAAATTCAAACTGTTACTGCAAACGAATGCTTCAAACTTGGAGAACTAAACTTGGGCATCCAAGTTGGATTGGTGTACTAATCATTACTTGAAAGTATCATGAAAATTGGATGAAATAATATATGTTGAGATTTCAGGAGACGGTAGGTTTTCGGAAGCTTAACAACGTCTTTCATTGCAAGTGTCTCTCCTCAGTCTCTGCTAAGGTATACATCCAGAGGAAACAAAACATAAAGAGAGAACGTAGAACTACTTTATTGTGTCAGGTTTCAAGAAGCTAGCACAAACCGTGTTTGATTTAGATTTCTAAATACATCTATCAATGTAGGAAAAAACAGAGGTTAACCAAAAAATTCAAACAGTTACTGCAAACAAATGCCTCAACCTAGAAGAAGGAAATTTGGGCATCCAAGTGGGATTGGTGTAATGATCGTTAGCTGAAATAATCATGCAGATGGATGAAAAAATATTTGTTGAAATTTAAGTAGACTCTAGTTTTTTGGAATCTTGGCAACCCCTTTCAATGAAAGTGTTATTCGCCAGTCTCTGCTTAGGGCAACATCAAGAGAAAACAAAACATGAATATAGATCGTTGACCTACTTTATTGTGTCAAGTTTCCAGAAGCTAGCACAAACAGTGTTTGATTTAGATTTCCAAATACATCTATCA
>NW_027516073.1:0-66025 GCF_048772815.1 Callospermophilus lateralis
ACGCTTCAAAATAGAAGAACAAAATTTGGTGGAGCCAAGTGGGATTTGTGAACTGATCATTACAACCAAGTATCATCAAGATTGTGTGAAAAAATATATTGCTGGTATTTCAGAAAACTCGTTAATTCTTAGAAGCTTGGAAACCCGTCTCAATCAAAGTGCTTGTCCACAGTCTGTGCACAGGGCTACTTGAATAGGAAACAAAAAATAGAGAAAAAACTGAGAACTCCTTTATTTTGTCAAGTTTCAAAGAGCTACTACAAACCATGTTGGATTTAGAGTTCCAAATTGATCTATCTATATAGGAGAGAACAGAGGGAAACCTAAATATAAAAACTGCTACTGTACACGAATGTTTCAACCTAGAAGAACAAAACGTCGTGAGCCAAGTAGGATTTGTGTACTGATCATTACCACCAAGTATCATCAAGATTGGGTGAAAAAATATTTGCTGCATTTCGGAAACTCGATAATTCTTAGAAGCTTGGCAACCCCTCTCAATGAAAGTGCATTTCCACAGTCTGTGCCTAGGGCTACTTGAAGAGGAAACAAACCATAGAGACAAAACTGAGAACTCCTTTATTTTGTCAAGTTTCAAATAGCTACTACACTCCCTGTTGGATTTAGAGTTCCATATTCATCTACGTATATAGGAGAGAACAGAGGGAAACCTAAATATAAAAACTGCTACTGTAGATGAACGCTTCAACCTAGAAGAACAAAATTTGGTGAGCCAAGTGGGATTTGTGTAGTGATCATTACCACCAAGTATCATCAAGATTGGGTGAAAAAATATTTGCAGGTATTTCGGAAACTCGTTAATTCTTAGAAGGTTGGCAACCCTTCTCAATGAAAGTACTTTTCAACTTTCTGTGCCTAGGGCTACTTGAAGAGGAAACAAACCATAGAGAAAAAACTGAGAACTCCTTTATTTTGTCAAGATTCAAAGAGCTACTAAGAACCATGTTGGATTTAGAGTTCCAAATTCATCTATCTACATACGAGAGAGCAGAGGGAAACCTAAATATAAAAACTGCTACTGTAGACGAACGCTTCAACCTAGAAGAACAAAATTTGGTGAGCCAAGAGGGATTTGTGTACTGATCATTACCACCAAGTATCATCAAGATTGGGTAAAAGAAATATTTGCTGGTATTTCGGAAACTCGTTAATTCTTAGAAGCTTGGCAACCCCTCTCGATGAAAGTGCTTTTCCACAGTCTGTGCCTAGGGCTACTTGAAGAGGAAACAAACCATAGAGACAAAACTGAGAACTCCTTTATTTTGTCAAGTTTCAAAGAGCTACTACGAACCATGTTGGATTGAGAGTTCCAAATTCACCTCTCTATGTACGAGAGAGCAGAGGGAAACCTAAATATAAAAACTGGTACTGTAGACGAACGCTTCAACCTGGAAGAACAAAATTTGGTGACCCAAGTGGGATTTGTGAACTGATCATTACCACAAAGTATCATCAAGATTGGGTGAAAAAATATTTGCAGGTATTTCGGAAACTCGTTAATTTTAGAAGGTTGGCAACCCCTCTCAATGAAAGTGCTTTTCCACAGTCTGTTCCTATGGCTACTTGAAGAGGAAACAAACCATAGAGAGAAAACTGAGAACTCCTTTATTTTGTCAAGTTTCAAAGAGCTACTACAAACCATGTTGGATTTAGAGTTCAAATTCATCTATCTATATAAGATAGACCAGAGGGAATCCTAAATATAAAAACTGTAACTGTAGACGAACGCTTCAACCTAGAAAAACATAATTTCGTGAGACAAGTGGGATTTGTGTACTGATCATTACCACCAAGTATCATCAAGATTGGGTGAAAAAAATATTTGCTGGTATTTTGGAAACTCGTTAATTCTTAGAAGGTTGGCAACCCTTCTCAATGAAAGTGCTTTTCCACAGTCTGTGCCTAGGGCTACTTGAAAATGAAACAAATTATAGAGAAAAAACTGAGAACTCCTTATTTTGTCAAGTTTCAAAGAGCTACTACAAACCATGTTGGATTTAGAGTTCCAAATTGATCTATCTATATAGGAGAGAACAGAGGGAAACCTAAATATAAAAACTGCTACTGTAGACGAAAGCTTCCACCTAGAAGAACAAAATTTGGTGAGCCAAGAGGGATTTGTGTACTGATCATTGTCACCAAGTATCATCAAGATTGGGTGAAAAAATATTTGCTGGTATTTCGGAAACTCGCTAATTCTTAGAAGCTTGGAAATCCCTCTCAATGAAATTGCTTTTCCACAGTCTGTGCCTAGGGCTACTTGAAGAGGAAACAAACCATAGCTACAAAACTGAGAACTCCTTTATTTTGTCAAGTTTCAAAGAGCTTCTACGAACCATGTTGGATTAGAGTTCCAAATTCATCTATCTATATAGGAGTGAGCAGAGGGAAACATAAATATAAAAACTGCTACTGTAGACGAACGCTTCAACCTAGAAGAACATAATTTGGTGAGCCACGTGGGATTTGTATACTGAACATTACCACCAAGTATCATCAAGATTGGGTGAAAAAGTGTTTGCTCGTATTTTGGAAACTCGTTAATTCTTAGAAGCTTGGCAACCCCTCTCAATGAAAGTGCTTTTCCACAGACTGTGCCTAGGGCTACTTGAAGTGGAAACAAACCATTGAGACAAAACTGAGAACTCCTTTAATTTGTCAAGTTTCAAAGAGCTACTACAAACCATGTTGGATTTAGAGTTCCAAATTCATCTATCTATATAGGAGAGAGCAGAGGGAAACCTAAATATAAAAACTGCTACTGTAGGCGAACGCTTCAACCTAGAAGAACAAAATTTGGTGAGCCAAGTGGGATTTGTGAACTGATCATTACCACCAAGGATCATCAAGATTGGGTGAAAAAATATTTGCTGGAAAATTGGAAACTCGTTAATTCTTAGAAGCTTGGCAGCCCCTCTCAATGAATGTGCTTTTCCACAATCTGCGCTTACGGATACTTGAAGAGGTAACAAACAATAGAGACAAAACTGAGAACTCCTTTATTTTGTCAAGTTTCAAAGAGCTACTAGACACCAAGTTGGATTTAGAGTTCCATATTCATCTATCGATATAGGAGAGAACAGAGGGAAACCTAAATATAAAAACTGCTACTGTAGAAGAACGTTTCAACCTAGAAGAACAAAATTCGGTGAGCCAAGTGGGATTTGTGTTCTGATCATTACCACCAAGTATCATCAAGATTGGGTGAAAAAATATATGCTGGGATTTCGGAAACTCGTTAATTCTTAGAAGCTTGGCAAACCCTCTCAATGAAATTGCTTTTCCTCAGTCTGTGCCTAGGGCTACTTGAAGAGGAAACAAACCATAGAGACAAAACTGAGAACTCCTTTATTTTGTCAAGTTTCAAAGAGCTACTACGAACCATGTTGGATTTAGAGTTCCAAATTCATCTATCTATATAGGAGAGAGCAGAGGGAAACCTAAATATAAAAACTGCTATTGTAGGCGAACGCTTCAACCTAGAAGAACAAAATTTGGTGAGCCAAGTGGGATTTGTGAACTGATCATTACCACCAAGGATCTTCAAGATGGGAGAAAAAATATTTGCTGGAAAAAAGGAAAATCTTTAATTCTTAGAAGTTCGGCAGCCCCTCTCAATGAAAGTGCTTTTACACAGTCTGTGCCTAGGGCTACTTGAAAATGAAACAAACCATAGAGAAAAAACTGAGAACTTCTTTATATTGTCAAGTTTCCAAGAGCGACTTCGAACCTAGTTGGATTTAGAGTTCCATATTCATCTATCTATATAGGAGAGAACAGAGGGAAACCTAAATATAAAAACTGCTACTGTAGACGAACGTTTCAACCTAGAAGAACAAAATTTGGTGAGCCAAGTGGGATTTGTGTACTGATCATTACCACCAAGTATCATCAAGGTTAGGTGAAAAAATTTTTGCTTTTATTTCGGAAACTCGTTAATTCTTAGAAGCTTGGCAACCCTTCTCAATGAAAGTAATTTTCAACTGTCTGTGCATAGGGCTACTTGAAGAGGAAACAAACCATAGAGACAAAACTGAGAACTCCTTTATTTTGTCAAGATTCAAAGAGCTACTACGAACCATGTTGGATTTAGAGTTACAAATTCATCTATCTATATACGAGAGAGCAGAGGGAAACCTAAATATAAAAACTGCTACTGTAGACGAACGCTTCAACCTAGAAGAACAAATTTTGGTGAGCCAAGTGGGATTTGTGTACTGAACATTACCACTATGTATCATCAAGATTGGGTGTAAAAGTTTTTGCTCGTATTTCTGAAACTCGTTAATTCTTAGACGCTTGGCAACCCCTCTCAATGAAAGTGCTTTTCCACAGTCTGTGCCTAGGGCTACTTGAAGAGGAAACAAACCATAGAGACAAAACTGAGAACTCCTTTATTTTGTAAAGTTTAAAAGAGCTACTGCAAACCATGTTGCATTTAGAGTTCCAAATTCATCTATCTATATAGGAGAGAACAGTGGGAAAACTAAATATAAATACTACTACTGCAGATGAACGCTTCAACCTAGAAGAACAAAATTTGGTGAGCCAAGTGGGATTTGTGTAGTGATCATTACCACCAAGTATCATCAGGATTGGGTGAAAAAATATTTGCTGGTATTTGGGAAACTTGTTATTTCTTAGAAGCTTGGCAACCCCTCTCAATGAAAGTGCTTTTCCACAGTCTGTGCCTAGGGCTCCTTGAAGAGGAAACAAACCATAGAGACAAAACTGAGAACTCCTTTATTTTGTCAAGTTTCAAAGAGCTTCTACGAACTATGTTGGATTTAGAGTTCCAAATTCATCTATCTATACAGGAGTGAGCAGAGGGAAACCTAAATATAAAAACTGCTACTGTAGACGAACGCTTCAACCTAGAAGAACAAAATTCGGTGAGCTAAGAGGGATTTGTGTACTGATCATTACCACCAAGTATCATCAAGATTGGGTGAAAAAGTGTTTGCTCGTATTTCGGAAACTCGTTAATTGTTAGAAGCTTGGAAACCCCTCTCAATGAAAGTGTTTTTCCACAGACTGTGCCTAGGGCTACTTGAAGAGGAAACAAACCATTGAACACAACTGAGAACTCCTTTATTTTGTCAAGTTTCAAAGAGCTACTACAAACCATGTTGGATTTAGAGTTCCAAATTCATCTATCTATATAGGAGAGAGCTGAGGGAAACCTAAATATAAAAACTGCTACTGTAGGCGAACGCTTCAACCTAGAAGAACAAAATTTGGTGAGCCAAGTGGGATTTGTGAACTGATCATTACCACCAAGGATCATCAAGATTGGCTGAAAAAATATTTGCTGGAAAATCGGAAACTCGTTAATTCTAAGAAGCTTTGCAGCCCCTCTCGATGAAAGTGCTTTTCCACTGTCTGTGCCTAGGGCTACTTGAAGAGGAAACAAACCATAGAGACAAAACTGAGAACTCCTTTATTTTGTCAACTTTCAAAGAGCTACTACAAACCATGTTGGATATATAGTTCAAAAATCATCTGTCTATATAGGAGAGAGCAGAGGGAAACCTAAATATAAAAACTGCTACTGTAGACGAACGCTTCAACCTAGAAGAACAAAATTTGGTGAGCCAAGTGGTTTTGTGTACTGATCATTACCACCAAGTATCATCAAGATTGGGTGAAAAAATATTTGCTGGTATTTCGGAAACTCGTTAATTCTTAGAAGCTTGGCAACCCCACTCAATGAAAGTGCTTTCCCACAGTCTGTGCCTAGGGCTACTTGAAGAGGAAACAAACGATAGAGAAAAAACTGAGAACTCCTTTATTTTGTCAAGATTCAAAGAGCTACTAAGAACCATGTTGGATTTAGAGTTCCAAATTCATCTATCTGCATACGAGAGAGCAGAGGGAAACCTAAATATAAAAACTGCTACTGTAGACGAACGCTTCAACCTAGAAGAACATAATTTGGTGAGCCAAGTGGGATTTGTGTACTGATCATTACCACCAAGTATCATCAAGATTGGGTGAAAAAATATTTGCTGGTATTTTGGAAACTCGTTAATTCTTAGCAGGTTGGCAACCCTTCACAATGAAAGTGCTTTTCCACAGTCTGTGCCTAGGGCTACTTGAAGAGGAAACAAACCATAGAGACAAAACTGAGAACTCCTTTATTTGTCAAGTTTCAAAGAGCTACTACGAACCATGTTGGATTGAGAGTTCCAAATTCATCTAACTATTAACGAAAGAGCAGAGGGAAAACTAAATATAAAAACTGCTACTGTAGACGAACGCTTCAACCTAGAAGAACAAAATTTGGTGAGCCTAGAGGGATTTGTGTACTGATCATTACCACCAAGTATCATCAAGATTGGGTAAAAGAAATATTTGCTGGTATTTCGGAAACTCGTTAATTCTTAGAAGCTTGGCAACCCCTCTCGATGAAAGTGCTTTTCCACAGTCTGTGCCTAGGGCTACTTGAAGAGGAAACAAACCATAGAGACAAAACTGAGAACTCCTTTATTTTGTCAAGTTTCAAAGAGCTACTACGAACCATGTTGGATTGAGAGTTCCAAATTCACCTCTCTATATACGAGAGAGCAGAGGGAAACCTAAATATAAAAACTGGTACTGTAGACGAACGCTTCAACCTGGAAGAACAAAATTTGGTGACCCAAGTGGGATTTGTGAACTGATCATTACCACAAAGTATCATCAAGATTGGGTGAAAAAATATTTGCAGGTATTTCGGAAACTCGTTAATTTTAGAAGGTTGGCAACCCCTCTCAATGAAAGTGCTTTTCCACAGTCTGTTCCTATGGCTACTTGAAGAGGAAACAAACCATAGAGAGAAAACTGAGAACTCCTTTGTTTTGTCAAGTTTCAAAGAGCTACTACAAACCATGTTGGATGTATAGTTCCAAATTCATCTGTCTATATAGGAGAGAGCAGAGGGAAACTTAAATATAAAAACTGCTACTGTAGACGAACGCTTCAACCTAGAAGAACAAAATTTGGTGAGCCAAGTGGGATTTGTGTACTGATCATTACCACCAAGTATCATCAAGATTGGGTAAAAAAATATTTGCTGGTATTTCGGAAACTCGTTAATTCTTAGAAGCTTGGCAACCACTCTCGATGAAAGTGCTTTTCCACACTCTGTGCCTAGGGCTACTTGAAGAGGAAACAAACCATAGAGACAAAACTGAGAACTCCTTTATTTTGTCAAGTTTCAAAGAGCTACTACCAACCATGTTGGATTTAGAGTTCTAAATTCATCTATCTATATAGGAGAGAACAGAGGGAAACCTAAATATAAAAACTGCTACTGTAGACGAAAGCTTCCACCTAGAAGAACAAAATTTGGTGAGCCAAGAGGGATTTGTGTACTGATCATTGTCACCAAGTATCACCAAGATTGGGTGAAAAAATATTTGCTGGTATTTCGGAAACTCGCTAATTCTTAGAAGCTTGGAAATCCCTCTCAATGAAATTGCTTTTCCACAGTCTGTGCCTAGGGCTACTTGAAGAGGAAACAAACCATAGCTACAAAACTGAGAACTCCTTTATTTTGTCAAGTTTCAAAGAGCTTCTACGAACCATGTTGGATTAGAGTTCCAAATTCATCTATCTATATAGGAGTGAGCAGAGGGAAACATAAATATAAAAACTGCTACTGTAGACGAACGCTTCAACCTAGAAGAACATAATTTGGTGAGCCACGTGGGATTTGTATACTGAACATTACCACCAAGTATCATCAAGATTGGGTGAAAAAGTGTTTGCTCGTATTTTGGAAACTCGTTAATTCTTAGAAGCTTGGCAACCCCTCTCAATGAAAGTGCTTTTCCACAGACTGTGCCTAGGGCTACTTGAAGTGGAAACAAACCATTGAGACAAAACTGAGAACTCCTTTAATTTGTCAAGTTTCAAAGAGCTACTACAAACCATGTTGGATTTAGAGTTCCAAATTCATCTATCTATATAGGAGAGAGCAGAGGGAAACCTAAATATAAAAACTGCTACTGTAGGCGAACGCTTCAACCTAGA
Organism: Callospermophilus lateralis; assembly: GCF_048772815.1. NCBI lineage: Eukaryota > Metazoa > Chordata > Mammalia > Rodentia > Sciuridae > Callospermophilus > Callospermophilus lateralis. The sequence continues at coordinate 8,038 of NW_027516073.1, forward strand.
AGAACAAAATTTGGTGAGCCAAGTGGGATTTGTGAACTGATCATTACCACCAAGGATCATCAAGATTGGGTGAAAAAATATTTGCTGGAAAATTGGAAACTCGTTAATTCTTAGAAGCTTGGCAGCCCCTCTCAATGAATGTGCTTTTCCACAATCTGCGCTTACGGATACTTGAAGAGGTAACAAACAATAGAGACAAAACTGAGAACTCCTTTATTTTGTCAAGTTTCAAAGAGCTACTAGACACCAAGTTGGATTTAGAGTTCCATATTCATCTATCGATATAGGAGAGAACAGAGGGAAACCTAAATATAAAAACTGCTACTGTAGAAGAACGTTTCAACCTAGAAGAACAAAATTCGGTGAGCCAAGTGGGATTTGTGTTCTGATCATTACCACCAAGTATCATCAAGATTGGGTGAAAAAATATATGCTGGGATTTCGGAAACTCGTTAATTCTTAGAAGCTTGGCAAACCCTCTCAATGAAATTGCTTTTCCTCAGTCTGTGCCTAGGGCTACTTGAAGAGGAAACAAACCATAGAGACAAAACTGAGAACTCCTTTATTTTGTCAAGTTTCAAAGAGCTACTACGAACCATGTTGGATTTAGAGTTCCAAATTCATCTATCTATATAGGAGAGAGCAGAGGGAAACCTAAATATAAAAACTGCTATTGTAGGCGAACGCTTCAACCTAGAAGAACAAAATTTGGTGAGCCAAGTGGGATTTGTGAACTGATCATTACCACCAAGGATCTTCAAGATGGGAGAAAAAATATTTGCTGGAAAAAAGGAAAATCTTTAATTCTTAGAAGTTCGGCAGCCCCTCTCAATGAAAGTGCTTTTACACAGTCTGTGCCTAGGGCTACTTGAAAATGAAACAAACCATAGAGAAAAAACTGAGAACTTCTTTATATTGTCAAGTTTCCAAGAGCGACTTCGAACCTAGTTGGATTTAGAGTTCCATATTCATCTATCTATATAGGAGAGAACAGAGGGAAACCTAAATATAAAAACTGCTACTGTAGACGAACGTTTCAACCTAGAAGAACAAAATTTGGTGAGCCAAGTGGGATTTGTGTACTGATCATTACCACCAAGTATCATCAAGGTTAGGTGAAAAAATTTTTGCTTTTATTTCGGAAACTCGTTAATTCTTAGAAGCTTGGCAACCCTTCTCAATGAAAGTAATTTTCAACTGTCTGTGCATAGGGCTACTTGAAGAGGAAACAAACCATAGAGACAAAACTGAGAACTCCTTTATTTTGTCAAGATTCAAAGAGCTACTACGAACCATGTTGGATTTAGAGTTACAAATTCATCTATCTATATACGAGAGAGCAGAGGGAAACCTAAATATAAAAACTGCTACTGTAGACGAACGCTTCAACCTAGAAGAACAAATTTTGGTGAGCCAAGTGGGATTTGTGTACTGAACATTACCACTATGTATCATCAAGATTGGGTGTAAAAGTTTTTGCTCGTATTTCTGAAACTCGTTAATTCTTAGACGCTTGGCAACCCCTCTCAATGAAAGTGCTTTTCCACAGTCTGTGCCTAGGGCTACTTGAAGAGGAAACAAACCATAGAGACAAAACTGAGAACTCCTTTATTTTGTAAAGTTTAAAAGAGCTACTGCAAACCATGTTGCATTTAGAGTTCCAAATTCATCTATCTATATAGGAGAGAACAGTGGGAAAACTAAATATAAATACTACTACTGCAGATGAACGCTTCAACCTAGAAGAACAAAATTTGGTGAGCCAAGTGGGATTTGTGTAGTGATCATTACCACCAAGTATCATCAGGATTGGGTGAAAAAATATTTGCTGGTATTTGGGAAACTTGTTATTTCTTAGAAGCTTGGCAACCCCTCTCAATGAAAGTGCTTTTCCACAGTCTGTGCCTAGGGCTCCTTGAAGAGGAAACAAACCATAGAGACAAAACTGAGAACTCCTTTATTTTGTCAAGTTTCAAAGAGCTTCTACGAACTATGTTGGATTTAGAGTTCCAAATTCATCTATCTATACAGGAGTGAGCAGAGGGAAACCTAAATATAAAAACTGCTACTGTAGACGAACGCTTCAACCTAGAAGAACAAAATTCGGTGAGCTAAGAGGGATTTGTGTACTGATCATTACCACCAAGTATCATCAAGATTGGGTGAAAAAGTGTTTGCTCGTATTTCGGAAACTCGTTAATTGTTAGAAGCTTGGAAACCCCTCTCAATGAAAGTGTTTTTCCACAGACTGTGCCTAGGGCTACTTGAAGAGGAAACAAACCATTGAACACAACTGAGAACTCCTTTATTTTGTCAAGTTTCAAAGAGCTACTACAAACCATGTTGGATTTAGAGTTCCAAATTCATCTATCTATATAGGAGAGAGCTGAGGGAAACCTAAATATAAAAACTGCTACTGTAGGCGAACGCTTCAACCTAGAAGAACAAAATTTGGTGAGCCAAGTGGGATTTGTGAACTGATCATTACCACCAAGGATCATCAAGATTGGCTGAAAAAATATTTGCTGGAAAATCGGAAACTCGTTAATTCTAAGAAGCTTTGCAGCCCCTCTCGATGAAAGTGCTTTTCCACTGTCTGTGCCTAGGGCTACTTGAAGAGGAAACAAACCATAGAGACAAAACTGAGAACTCCTTTATTTTGTCAACTTTCAAAGAGCTACTACAAACCATGTTGGATATATAGTTCAAAAATCATCTGTCTATATAGGAGAGAGCAGAGGGAAACCTAAATATAAAAACTGCTACTGTAGACGAACGCTTCAACCTAGAAGAACAAAATTTGGTGAGCCAAGTGGTTTTGTGTACTGATCATTACCACCAAGTATCATCAAGATTGGGTGAAAAAATATTTGCTGGTATTTCGGAAACTCGTTAATTCTTAGAAGCTTGGCAACCCCACTCAATGAAAGTGCTTTCCCACAGTCTGTGCCTAGGGCTACTTGAAGAGGAAACAAACGATAGAGAAAAAACTGAGAACTCCTTTATTTTGTCAAGTTTCAAAGAGCTACTACGAACCATGTTGGATTGAGAGTTCCAAATTCATCTATCTATATAGTAGAGAACTGAGGGAAACCTAAATATAAAACTGATACTGTAGACGAACGCTTCAAAATAGAAGAACAAAATTTGGTGAGCCAAGTGGGATTTGTGAATTGATCATTACCACAAAGTATCATCAAGATTGGGCGAAAAAATATTTGCAGGTATTTCGGAAACTCGTTAATTTTAGAAGGTTTGCAACCCCTCTCAATGAAAGTGCTTTTCCACAGTCTGTGCCTAGGGCTACTTGAAGAGGAAACAAACCATAGAGACAAAACTGAGAACTCCTTTATTTTATCAAGTTTCAAAGAGCTACTACGAACCATGTTGGACTGAGAGTTCCAAATTCATCTATCTATATACGAGAGAACACAGTGAAACCTCAATATAAATACTGATACTGTAGACGAACGCTTCAAAATAGAAGAACAAAATTTGGTGAGCCAAGTGGGATTTGTGAACTGATCATTACAACCAAGTATCATCAAGATTGTGTGAAAAAATATTTGCTGGTATTTCAGAAACTCGTTAATTCTTAGAAGCTTGGAAACCCCTCTCAATCAAAGTGCTTGTCCACAGTCTGTGCACAGGGCTACTTGAATAGGAAACAAAAAATAGAGAAAAAACTGAGAACTCCTTTATTTTGTCAAGTTTCAAAGAGCTACTACAAACCATGTTGGATTTAGAGTTCCAAATTGATCTATCTATATAGGAGAGAACAGAGGGAAACCTAAATATAAAAACTGCTACTGTACACGAATGTTTCAACCTAGAAGAACAAAACGTCGTGAGCCAAGTAGGATTTGTGTACTGATCATTACCACCAAGTATCATCAAGATTGGGTGAAAAAATATTTGCTGCATTTCGGAAACTCGATAATTCTTAGAAGCTTGGCAACCCCTCTCAATGAAAGTGCATTTCCACAGTCTGTGCCTAGGGCTACTTGAAGAGGAAACAAACCATAGAGACAAAACTGAGAACTCCTTTATTTTGTCAAGTTTCAAATAGCTACTACACTCCCTGTTGGATTTAGAGTTCCATATTCATCTACGTATATAGGAGAGAACAGAGGGAAACCTAAATATAAAAACTGCTACTGTAGATGAACGCTTCAACCTAGAAGAACAAAATTTGGTGAGCCAAGTGGGATTTGTGTAGTGATCATTACCACCAAGTATCATCAAGATTGGGTGAAAAAATATTTGCAGGTATTTCGGAAACTCGTTAATTCTTAGAAGGTTGGCAACCCTTCTCAATGAAAGTACTTTTCAACTTTCTGTGCCTAGGGCTACTTGAAGAGGAAACAAACCATAGAGAAAAAACTGAGAACTCCTTTATTTTGTCAAGATTCAAAGAGCTACTAAGAACCATGTTGGATTTAGAGTTCCAAATTCATCTATCTACATACGAGAGAGCAGAGGGAAACCTAAATATAAAAACTGCTACTGTAGACGAACGCTTCAACCTAGAAGAACAAAATTTGGTGAGCCAAGAGGGATTTGTGTACTGATCATTACCACCAAGTATCATCAAGATTGGGTAAAAGAAATATTTGCTGGTATTTCGGAAACTCGTTAATTCTTAGAAGCTTGGCAACCCCTCTCGATGAAAGTGCTTTTCCACAGTCTGTGCCTAGGGCTACTTGAAGAGGAAACAAACCATAGAGACAAAACTGAGAACTCCTTTATTTTGTCAAGTTTCAAAGAGCTACTACGAACCATGTTGGATTGAGAGTTCCAAATTCACCTCTCTATGTACGAGAGAGCAGAGGGAAACCTAAATATAAAAACTGGTACTGTAGACGAACGCTTCAACCTGGAAGAACAAAATTTGGTGACCCAAGTGGGATTTGTGAACTGATCATTACCACAAAGTATCATCAAGATTGGGTGAAAAAATATTTGCAGGTATTTCGGAAACTCGTTAATTTTAGAAGGTTGGCAACCCCTCTCAATGAAAGTGCTTTTCCACAGTCTGTTCCTATGGCTACTTGAAGAGGAAACAAACCATAGAGAGAAAACTGAGAACTCCTTTATTTTGTCAAGTTTCAAAGAGCTACTACAAACCATGTTGGATTTAGAGTTTCAAATTCATCTATCTATATAAGATAGACCAGAGGGAATCCTAAATATAAAAACTGTAACTGTAGACGAACGCTTCAACCTAGAAAAACATAATTTCGTGAGACAAGTGGGATTTGTGTACTGATCATTACCACCAAGTATCATCAAGATTGGGTGAAAAAATATTTGCTGGTATTTTGGAAACTCGTTAATTCTTAGAAGGTTGGCAACCCTTCTCAATGAAAGTGCTTTTCCACAGTCTGTGCCTAGGGCTACTTGAAAATGAAACAAATTATAGAGAAAAAACTGAGAACTCCTTTATATTGTCAAGTTTCCAAGAGCTACTTCGAACCATGTTGGATTTAGAGTTCCAAATTCATCTATCTATATAGGAGAGAACAGAGTGAAACCTCAATATAAAAACTGATACTGTAGACGAACGCTTCAACCTAGAAGAACAAAATTTGGTGAGCCAAGTGGGATTTGTGTACTGATCATTACCACCAAGTATCATCAAGATTGGGTGAAAAAGTGTTTGCTCGTATTTCGGAAACTCGTTAATTCTTAGAAGCTTGGCAACCCCTCTCAATGAAAGTGCTTTTCCACAGTCTGTGCCTACGGCTACTTGGAAAAGGAAACAAACCATAGAGACAAAACTGAGAACTCCTTTATTTTGTAACGTTTAAAAAAGCTACTGCAAACCATGTTGCATTTAGAGTTCAAAATTCATCTATCTATATAGAAGAGAACAGAGGAAAATCTAAATATAAAAACTACTACTGCAGATGAACGCTTCAACCTAGAAGAACAAAATTTGGTGAGCCAAGTGGGATTTGTGTACTGATCATTACCACCAAGTATCATCAAGATTGGGTGTAAAAATATTTGCTGGAATTTCGGAAACTCGTTAATTCTTAGAAGCTTGGCAACCCCTCTGAATGAAAGTGGTTTTCCACAGTCTGTGCCTAGGGCTACTTGAAGAGGAAACAAACCTTAGAGACAAAACTGAGAACTCCTTTATTTTGTCAAGTTCCAAAGAGCTACTACAAACCATGTTGGATTTAGAGTTCCAAATTCATCTATCTATATAGGAGAGAGCAGATATAAACCTAAATATAAAAACTGCTACTGTAGACTAACGCTTCAACCTAGAAGAACAAAATTTGGTGAGCCATGTGGGATTTGTGTACTGATCATTACCACCAAGTATCATCAAGATTGGGTGAAAAAATATTTGCTGGTATTTCTGAAACTCGTTAATTTTTAGATGCTTGGCAACCCCTCTCAATGAAAGTGCTTTTCCACAGTCTGTGCTTAGGGCTACTTAAAGAGGAAACAAACCATAGAGACAAAACTGAGAACTCCTTTATTTTGTCAACTTTCAAAGAGCTACTACAAACCATGTTGGATATATAGTTCCAAAATCATCTGTCTATATAGGAGAGAGCAGAGGGAAACCTAAATATAAAAACTGCTACTGTAGACGAACGCTTCAACCTAGAAGAACAAAATTTGGTGAGCCAAGTGGTTTTGTGTACTGATCATTACCACCAAGTATCATCAAGATTGGGTGAAAAAATATTTGCTGGTATTTCGGAAACTCGTTAATTCTTAGAAGCTTGGCAACCCCACTCAATGAAAGTGCTTTCCCACAGTCTGTGCCTAGGGCTACTTGAAGAGGAAACAAACGATAGAGAAAAAACTGAGAACTCCTTTATTTGTCAAGTTTCAAAGAGCTACTACGAACCATGTTGGATTTAGAGTTCCAAATTCATCTATCTATATAGTAGAGAACTGAGGGAAACCTAAATATAAAAACTGATACTGTAGACGAACGCTTCAAAATAGAAGAACAAAATTTGGTGAGCCAAGTGGGATTTGTGAACTGATCATTACAACCAAGTATCATCAAGATTGTGTGAAAAAATATTTGCTGGTATTTCAGAAACTCATTAATTCTTAGAAGCTTGGAAACCCCTCTCAATCAAAGTGCTTATCCACAGTCTGTGCACAGGGCTACTTGAATAGGAAAAAAAAAATAGAGACAAACTGAGAACTCCTTTATTTGTCAAGTTTCAAAGAGCTACTACGAACCATGTTGGATTGAGAGTTCCAAATTCATCTAACTATTAACGAGAGAGCAGAGGGAAAACTAAATATAAAAACTGCTACTGTAAACGAACGTTTCAACGTAGAAGAACAAAATTTGGTGAGCCAAGAGGGATTTGTGTACTGATCATTACACCAAGTATCATCAAGATTGGGTAAAAGAAATATTTGCTGGTATATCGGAAACTCGTTAATTCTTAGAAGCTTGGCAACCCCTCTCGATGAAAGTGCTTTTCCACAGTCTGTGCCTAGGGCTACTTGAAGAGGAAACAAACCATAGAGACAAAACTGAGAACTCCTTTATTTTGTCAAGTTTCAAAGAGCTACTACGAACCATGTTGGATTGAGAGTTCCAAATTCACCTCTCTATATACGAGAGAGCAGAGGGAAACCTAAAATAAAAACTGGTACTGTAGACGAACGCTTCAACCTGAAGAACAAAATTTGGTGAGCCAAGTGGGATTTGTGAACTGATCATTACCACAAAGTATCAACAAGATTGGGTGAAAAAATATTTGCAGGTATTTCGGAAACTCGTTAATTTTAGAAGGTTGGCAACCCCTCTCAATGAAAGTGCTTTTCCACAGTCTGTTCCTATGGCTACTTGAAGAGGAAACAAACCATAGAGAGAAAACTGAGAACTCCTTTATTTGTCAAGTTTCAAAGAGCTACTACAAACCATGTTGGATTTAGAGTTCCAAATTCATCTATCTATATAAGAGAGAGCAGAGGGAATCCTAAATATAAAAACTGCTACTGTAGACGAACGCTTCAACCTAGAAAAACATAATTTCGTGAGCCAAGTGGGATTTGTGTACTGATCATTACCACCAAGTATCATCAAGATTGGGTGAAAAAATATTTGCTGGTATTTTGGAAACTCGTTAATTCTTAGAAGGTTGGCAACCCTTCTTAATGAAAGTGCTTTTCCACAGTCTGTGCCTAGGGCTACTTGAAAATGAAACAAGCTATAGAGAAAAAACTGAGAACTCCTTTATATTGTCAAGTTTCCAAGAGCTACTTCGAACCATGTTGGATTTAGAGTTCCAAATTCATCTATCTATATAGGAGAGAACAGAGTGAAACCTCAATATAAAAACTGATACTGTAGACGAACGCTTCAACCTAGAAGAACAAAATTTGGTGAGCCAAGTGGGATTTGTGTACTGATCATTACCACCAATTATCATCAAGATTGGGTGAAAAAGTGTTTGCTCGTATTTCGGAAACTCGTTAATTCTTAGAAGCTTGGCAACCCCTCTCAATGAAAGTGCTTTTCCACAGTCTGTGCCTAGGGCTACTTGGAAAAGGAAACAAACCATAGAGACAAAACTGAGAACTCCTTTATTTTGTAACGTTTAAAAAAGCTACTGCAAACCATGTTGCATTTAGAGTTCAAAATTCATCTATCTATATAGAAGAGAACAGAGGGAAACCTAAATATAAAAACTGCTACTGTAGACGAACGCTTCAACCTGGAAGAACAAAATTTGGTGAGCCAAGTTGGATTTGTGAATTGATCATTACCACAAAGTATCATCATGATTGGGCGAAAAAATATTTGCAGGTATTCTGAAACTCGTTAATTTTAGAAGGTTGGCAACCCCTCTCAATGAAAGTGCTTTTCCACAGTCTGTGCCTAGGGCTACTTGAAGAGGAAACAAACCATAGAGACAAAACTGAGAACTCCTTTATTTTATCAAGTTTCAAAGAGCTACTACGAACCATGTTGGACTGAGAGTTCCAAATTCATCTATCTATATACAAGAGAACAGAGTGAAACCTCAATATAAATACTGATACTGTAGACGAACGCTTCAACTTAGAAGAACAAAATTTGGTGAGCCAAGTGGGATTTGTGTACTGATCATTACCACCAAGTATCATCAAGATTGGGTGAAAAAATATTTGCTGGTATTTCGGAAACTCCTTAATTCTTAGAAGCTTGGAAACCCCTCTCAATGAAATTGCTTTTCCACAGTCTGTGCCTAGGGCTACTTGAAGAGGAAACAAACCATAGCTACAAAACTGAGAACTCCTTTATTTTGTCAAGTTTCAAAGAGCTTCTACGAAACATGTTGGATTATAGTTCCAAATTCATCTATCTATATAGAAGTGAGCAGAGGGAAACCTAAATATAAAAACTGCTACTGTAGACGAACGCTTCAACCTAGAAGAACAAAATTTGGTGAGCCAAGTGGGATTTGTGTACTGATCATTTCCACTAAGTATCATCAAGATTGGGTGAAAAAGTGTTTGCTCGTATTTCGGAAACTCGTTAATTCTTAGAAGCTTGGCAACCCCTCTCAATGAAAGTGCTTTTCCACAGTCTGTCCCTAGGGCTACTTGAAGAGGAAACAAACCATAGAGACAAAACTGAGAACTGCTTTATTTTGTCAAGTTTCAAAGAGCTACTACGAACCATGTTGGATTTAGAATTCCAAATTCGTCTATCTATACAGGAGAGAGCTGAGGGAAACCTAAATATAAAAACTGCTACTGTAGACGAACGCTTCAACCTAGAAGAACAAAATTTGGTGAGCCAAGTGGGATTTGTGAACTGATCATTACCACCAAGGATCATCAAGATTGGCTGAAAAAATATTTGCTGGAATATCGGAAACTTGTTAATTCTTAGAAGCTTTGCAGCCCCTCTCGATGAAAGTGCTTTTCCACAGTCTGTGCCTAGGGCTACTTGAAGAGGAAACAAACCATAGAGACAAAACTGAGAACTCCTTTATTTTGTCAAGTTTCAAAGAGCTACTACGAACCATGTTGGATTGAGAGTTCCAAATTCATCTATCTATATACAAGAGAACAGAGTGAAACCTCAATATAAATACTGATACTGTAGACGAACGCTTCAACCTGGAAGAACAAACTTTGGTGAGCCAAGTGGGATTTGTGTACTGATCATTACCACCAAGTATCATCAAGATTGGGTGAAAAAATACTTGCTGGTATTTCGTAAACTCGTTAATTTTTAGAAGCTTGACAACCCATCTCAATGAAAGTGCTTTTCCACAGTCTGTGCTTAGGGCTACTTAAAGAGGAAACAAAGCATTGAGATAAAACTGAGAACTCTTTTATTTTGTCAAGTTTCAAAGAGCTACTACGAACCATGTTGGATTTAGAGTTCCAAATTCATCTATCTATATAGGAGAGAGCAGATATAAACCTAAATATAAAAACTGCTACTGTAGACGAACGCTTCAACTTAGAAGAACAAAATTTGGTGAGCCATGTGGGATTTGTGTACTGATCATTACCACCAAGTATCATCAAGATTGGGTGAAAAAATATTTGCTGCTATTTCTGAAACTCGTTAATTTTTAGATGCTTGGCAACCCCTCTCAATGAAAGTGCTTTTCCACAGTCTGTGCTTAGGGCTACTTAAAGAGGAAACACACCATAGAGACAAAACTGAGAACTCCTTTATTTTGTCAACTTTCAAGGAGCTACTACAAACCATGTTGGATATATAGTTCCAAAATCATCTGTCTATATAGGAGAGAGCAGAGGGAAACCTAAATATAAAAACTGCTACTGTAGACGAACGCTTCAACCTAGAAGAACAAAATTTGGTGAGCCAAGTGGTTTTGTGTACTGATCATTACCACCAAGTATCATCAAGATTGGTGAAAAAATATTTGCTGGTATTTCGGAAACTCGTTAATTCTTAGAAGCTTGGCAACCCTACTCAATGAAAGTGCTTTCCCACAGTCTGTGCCTAGGGCTACTTGAAGAGGAAACAAACGATAGAGAAAAAACTGAGAACTCCTTTATTTTGTCAAGTTTCAAAGAGCTACTACGAACCATGTTGGATTGAGAGTTCCAAATTCATCTATCTATATAGTAGAGAACTGAGGGAAACCTAAATATAAAACTGATACTGTAGACGAACGCTTCAAAATAGAAGAACAAAATTTGGTGAGCCAAGTGGGATTTGTGAATTGATCATTACCACAAAGTATCATCAAGATTGGGCGAAAAATATTTGCAGGTATTTCGGAAACTCGTTAATTTTAGAAGGTTTGCAACCCCTCTCAATGAAAGTGCTTTTCCACAGTCTGTGCCTAGGGCTACTTGAAGAGGAAACAAACCATAGAGACAAAACTGAGAACTCCTTTATTTTATCAAGTTTCAAAGAGCTACTACGAACCATGTTGGACTGAGAGTTCCAAATTCATCTATCTATATACGAGAGAACACAGTGAAACCTCAATATAAATACTGATACTGTAGACGAACGCTTCAAAATAGAAGAACAAAATTTGGTGAGCCAATTGGGATTTGTGAACTGATCATTACAACCAAGTATCATCAAGATTGTGTGAAAAAATATTTGCTGATATTCAGAAACTCGTTAATTCTTAGAAGCTTGGAAACCCCTCTCAATCAAAGTGCTTGTCCACAGTCTGTGCACAGGGCTACTTGAATAGGAAACAAAAAATAGAGAAAAACTGAGAACTCCTTTATTTTGTCAAGTTTCAAAGAGCTACTACAAACCATGTTGGATTTAGAGTTCCAAATTGATCTATCTATATAGGAGAGAACAGAGGGAAACCTAAATATAAAAACTGCTACTGTACACGAATGTTTCAACCTAGAAGAACAAAACGTCGTGATCCAAGTAGGATTTGTGTACTGATCATTACCACCAAGTATCATCAAGATTGGGTGAAAAAATATTTGCTGCATTTCGGAAACTCGATAATTCTTAGAAGCTTGGCAACCCCTCTCAATGAAAGTGCATTTCCACAGTCTGTGCCTAGGGCTACTTGAAGAGGAAACAAACCATAGAGACAAAACTGAGAACTCCTTTATTTTGTCAAGTTTCAAATAGCTACTACACTCCCTGTTGGATTTAGAGTTCCATATTCATCTACGTATATAGGAGAGAACAGAGGGAAACCTAAATATAAAAACTGCTACTGTAGATGAACGCTTCAACCTAGAAGAACAAAATTTGGTGAGCCAAGTGGGATTTGTGTAGTGATCATTACCACCAAGTATCATCAAGATTGGGTGAAAAAATATTTGCAGGTATTTCGGAAACTCGTTAATTCTTAGAAGGTTGGCAACCCTTCTCAATGAAAGTACTTTTCAACTTTCTGTGCCTAGGGCTACTTGAAGAGGAAACCAAACCATAGAGAAAAAACTGAGAACTCCTTTATTTTGTCAAGATTCAAAGAGCTACTAAGAACCATGTTGGATTTAGAGTTCCAAATTCATCTATCTACATACGAGAGAGCAGAGGGAAACCTAAATATAAAAACTGCTACTGTAGACGAACGCTTCAACTAGAAGAACAAAATTTGGTGAGCCAAGAGGGATTTGTGTACTGATCATTACCACCAAGTATCATCAAGATTGGGTAAAAGAAATATTTGCTGGTATTTCGGAAACTCGTTAATTCTTAGAAGCTTGGCAACCCCTCTCGATGAAAGTGCTTTTTCCACAGTCTGTGCCTAGGGCTACTTGAAGAGGAAACCAAACCATAGAGACAAAACTGAGAACTCCTTTATTTTGTCAAGTTTCAAAGAGCTTACTACGAACCATGTTGGATTGAGAGTTCCAAATTCACCTCTCTATGTACGAGAGAGCAGAGGGAAACCTAAATATAAAAACTGGTACTGTAGACGAACGCTTCAACCTGGAAGAACAAAATTTGGTGACCCAAGTGGGATTTGTGAACTGATCATTACCACAAAGTATCATCAAGATTGGGTGAAAAAATATTTGCAGGTATTTCGGAAACTCGTTAATTTTAGAAGGTTGGCAACCCCTCTCAATGAAAGTGCTTTTCCACAGTCTGTTCCTATGGCTACTTGAAGAGGAAACAAACCATAGAGAGAAAACTGAGAACTCCTTTATTTTGTCAAGTTTCCAAAGAGCTACTACAAACCATGTGGATTTAGAGTTTCAAATTCATCTATCTATATAAGATAGACCAGAGGGAATCCTAAATATAAAAACTGTAACTGTAGACGAACGCTTCAACCTAGAAAAACATAATTTCGTGAGCCAAGTGGGATTTGTGTACTGATCATTACCACCAAGTATCATCAAGATTGGGTGAAAAAATATTTGCTGGTATTTTGGAAACTCGTTAATTCTTAGAAGGTTGGCAACCCTTCTCAATGAAAGTGCTTTTCCACAGTCTGTGCCTAGGGCTACTTGAAAATGAAACAAATTATAGAGAAAAAACTGAGAACTCCTTTATATTGTCAAGTTTCCAAGAGCTACTTCGAACCATGTTGGATTTAGAGTTCCAAATTCATCTATCTATATAGGAGAGAAAAGAGTGAAACCTCAATATAAAAACTGATACTGTAGACGAACGCTTCAACCTAGAAGAACAAAATTTGGTGAGCCAAGTGGGATTTGTGTACTGATCATTACCACCAAGTATCATCAAGATTGGGTGAAAAAGTGTTTGCTCGTATTTCGGAAACTCGTTAATTCTTAGAAGCTGGCAACCCCTCTCAATGAAAGTGCTTTCCACAGTCTGTGCCTACGGCTACTTGGAAAAGGAAACAAACCATAGAGACAAAACTGAGAACTCCTTTATTTTGTAACGTTTAAAAAGCTACTGCAAACCATGTTGCATTTAGAGTTCAAAATTCATCTATCTATATAGAAGAGAACAGAGGAAAATCTAAATATAAAAACTACTACTGCAGATGAACGCTTCAACCTAGAAGAACAAAATTTGGTGACCCAAGTGGGATTTGTGTACTGATCATTACCACCAAGTATCATCAAGATTGGGTGTAAAAATATTTGCTGGAATTTTGGAAACTCGTTAATTCTTAGAAGCTTGGCAACCCCTCTGAATGAAAGTGGTTTTCCACAGTCTGTGCCTATGGCTACTTGAAGAGGAAACAAACCTTAGAGACAAAACTGAGAACTCCTTTATTTTGTCAAGTTCCAAAGAGCTACTACAAACCATGTTGGATTTTAGAGTTCCAAATTCATCTATCTATATAGGAGAGAGCAGATATAAACCTAAATATAAAAACTGCTACTGTAGACGAACGCTTCAACCTAGAAGAACAAAATTTGGTGAGCCATGTGGATTTGTGTACTGATCATTACCACCAAGTATCATCAAGATTGGGTGAAAAAATATTTGCTGGTATTTCTGAAACTCGTTAATTTTAGATGCTTGGCAACCCCTCTCAATGAAAGTGCTTTCCACAGTCTGTGCTTAGGGCTACTTAAAGAGGAAACAAACCATAGAGACAAAACTGAGAACTCCTTTATTTTGTCAACTTTCAAAGAGCTACTACAAACCATGTTGGATATATAGTTCCAAAATCATCTGTCTATATAGGAGAGAGCAGAGGGAAACCTAAATATAAAAACTGCTACTGTAGACGAACGCTTCAACCTAGAAGAACAAAATTTGGTGAGCCAAGTGGTTTTGTGTACTGATCATTACCACCAAGTATCATCAAGATTGGGTGAAAAAATATTTGCTGGTATTTCGGAACTCGTTAATTCTTAGAAGCTTGGCAACCCCACTCAATGAAAGTGCTTTCCCACAGTCTGTGCCTAGGGCTACTTGAAGAGGAAACAAACGATAGAGAAAAAACTGAGAACTCCTTTATTTTGTCAAGTTTCAAAGAGCTACTACGAACCATGTTGGATTTAGAGTTCCAAATTCATCTATCTATATAGTAGAGAACTGAGGGAAACCTAAATATAAAAACTGATACTGTAGACGAACGCTTCAAAATAGAAGAACAAAATTTGGTGAGCCAAGTGGGATTTGTGAACTGATCATTACAACCAAGTATCATCAAGATTGTGTGAAAAAATATTTTGCTGGTATTTCAGAACTCATTAATTCTTAGAAGCTTGGAACCCCTCTCAATCAAAGTGCTTATCCACAGTCTGTGCACAGGGCTACTTGAATAGGAAAAAAAAATAGAGACAAAACTGAGAACTCCTTTATTTGTCAAGTTTCAAAGAGCTACTACGAACCATGTTGGATTGAGAGTTCCAAACAAATTCATCTAACTATTAACGAGAGAGCAGAGGGAAAACTAAATATAAAAACTGCTACTGTAAACGAACGTTTCAACATAGAAGAACAAAATTTGGTGAGCCAAGAGGGATTTGTGTACTGATCATTACCACCAAGTATCATCAAGATTGGGTAAAAGAAATATTTGCTGGTATATCGGAAACTCGTTAATTCTTAGAAGCTTGGCAACCCCTCTCGATGAAAGTGCTTTTCCACAGTCTGTGCCTAGGGCTACTTGAAGAGGAAACAAACCATAGAGACAAAACTGAGAACTCCTTTATTTTGTCAAGTTTCAAAGAGCTACTACGAACCATGTTGGATTGAGAGTTCCAAATTCACCTCTCTATGTACGAGAGAGCAGAGGGAAACCTAAATATAAAAACTGTAACTGTAGACGAACGCTTCAACCTAGAAAAACATAATTTCGTGAGCCAAGTGGGATTTGTGTACTGATCATTACCACCAAGTATCATCAAGATTGGGTGAAAAAATATTTGCTGGTATTTTGGAAACTCGTTAATTCTTAGAAGGTTGGCAACCCTTCTCAATGAAAGTGCTTTTCCACAGTCTGTGCCTAGGGCTACTTGAAAATGAAACAAATTATAGAGAAAAAACTGAGAACTCCTTTATATTGTCAAGTTTCCAAGAGCTACTTCGAACCATGTTGGATTTAGAGTTCCAAATTCATCTATCTATATAGGAGAGAAAAGAGTGAAACCTCAATATAAAAACTGATACTGTAGACGAACGCTTCAACCTAGAAGAACAAAATTTGGTGAGCCAAGTGGGATTTGTGTACTGATCATTACCACCAAGTATCATCAAGATTGGGTGAAAAAGTGTTTGCTCGTATTTCGGAAACTCGTTAATTCTTAGAAGCTTGGCAACCCCTCTCAATGAAAGTGCTTTTCCACAGTCTGTGCCTACGGCTACTTGGAAAAGGAAACAAACCATAGAGACAAAACTGAGAACTCCTTTATTTTGTAACGTTTAAAAAAGCTACTGCAAACCATGTTGCATTTAGAGTTCAAAATTCATCTATCTATATAGAAGAGAACAGAGGAAAATCTAAATATAAAAACTACTACTGCAGATGAACGCTTCAACCTAGAAGAACAAAATTTGGTGAGCCAAGTGGGATTTGTGTACTGATCATTACCACCAAGTATCATCAAGATTGGGTGTAAAAATATTTGCTGGAATTTCGGAAACTCGTTAATTCTTAGAAGCTTGGCAACCCCTCTGAATGAAAGTGGTTTTCCACAGTCTGTGCCTAGGGCTACTTGAAGAGGAAACAAACCATAGAGACAAAACTGAGAACTCCTTTATTTTGTCAAGTTTCAAAGAGCTACTACGAACCATGTTGGATTGAGAGTTCCAAATTCATCTATCTATATAGGAGAGAGCAGAGGGAAACCTAAATATAAAAACTGCTACTGTAGACGAACGCTTCAACCTGGAAGAACAAACTTTGGTGAGCCAAGTGGGATTTGTGTACTGATCATTACCACCAAGTATCATCAAGATTGGGTGAAAAAATACTTGCTGGTATTTCGTAAACTCGTTAATTTTTAGAAGCTTGACAACCCATCTCAATGAAAGTGCTTTTCCACAGTCTGTGCTTAGGGCTACTTAAAGAGGAAACAAAGCATTGAGATAAAACTGAGAACTCTTTTATTTTGTCAAGTTTCAAAGAGCTACTACGAACCATGTTGGATTTAGAGTTCCAAATTCATCTATCTATATAGGAGAGAGCAGATATAAACCTAAATATAAAAACTGCTACTGTAGACGAACGCTTCAACCTAGAAGAACAAAATTTGGTGAGCCATGTGGGATTTGTGTACTGATCATTACCACCAAGTATCATCAAGATTGGGTGAAAAAATATTTGCTGCTATTTCTGAAACTCGTTAATTTTTAGATGCTTGGCAACCCCTCTCAATGAAAGTGCTTTTCCACAGTCTGTGCTTAGGGCTACTTAAAGAGGAAACACACCATAGAGACAAAACTGAGAACTCCTTTATTTTGTCAACTTTCAAGGAGCTACTACAAACCATGTTGGATATATAGTTCCAAAATCATCTGTCTATATAGGAGAGAGCAGAGGGAAACCTAAATATAAAAACTGCTACTGTAGACGAACGCTTCAACCTAGAAGAACAAAATTTGGTGAGCCAAGTGGTTTTGTGTACTGATCATTACCACCAAGTATCATCAAGATTGGGTGAAAAAATATTTGCTGGTATTTCGGAAACTCGTTAATTCTTAGAAGCTTGGCAACCCCACTCAATGAAAGTGCTTTCCCACAGTCTGTGCCTAGGGCTACTTGAAGAGGAAACAAACGATAGAGAAAAAACTGAGAACTCCTTTATTTTGTCAAGTTTCAAAGAGCTACTACGAACCATGTTGGATTGAGAGTTCCAAATTCATCTATCTATATAGTAGAGAACTGAGGGAAACCTAAATATAAAACTGATACTGTAGACGAACGCTTCAAAATAGAAGAACAAAATTTGGTGAGCCAAGTGGGATTTGTGAATTGATCATTACCACAAAGTATCATCAAGATTGGGCGAAAAAATATTTGCAGGTATTTCGGAAACTCGTTAATTTTAGAAGGTTTGCAACCCCTCTCAATGAAAGTGCTTTTCCACAGTCTGTGCCTAGGGCTACTTGAAGAGGAAACAAACCATAGAGACAAATCTGAGAACTCCTTTATTTTATCAAGTTTCAAAGAGCTACTACGAACCATGTTGGACTGAGAGTTCCAAATTCATCTATCTATATACGAGAGAACACAGTGAAACCTCAATATAAATACTGATACTGTAGACGAACGCTTCAAAATAGAAGAACAAAATTTGGTGAGCCAAGTGGGATTTGTGAACTGATCATTACAACCAAGTATCATCAAGATTGTGTGAAAAAATATTTGCTGGTATTTCAGAAACTCGTTAATTCTTAGAAGCTTGGAAACCCCTCTCAATCAAAGTGCTTGTCCACAGTCTGTGCACAGGGCTACTTGAATAGGAAACAAAAAATAGAGAAAAAACTGAGAACTCCTTTATTTTGTCAAGTTTCAAAGAGCTACTACAAACCATGTTGGATTTAGAGTTCCAAATTGATCTATCTAAATAGGAGAGAACAGAGGGAAAC
The DNA here is from genome assembly GCF_048772815.1 of Callospermophilus lateralis. Lineage (NCBI taxonomy): Eukaryota > Metazoa > Chordata > Mammalia > Rodentia > Sciuridae > Callospermophilus > Callospermophilus lateralis. The sequence continues at coordinate 26,465 of NW_027516073.1, forward strand.
CTAAATATAAAAACTGCTACTGTACACGAATGTTTCAACCTAGAAGAACAAAACGTCGTGATCCAAGTAGGATTTGTGTACTGATCATTACCACCAAGTATCATCAAGATTGGGTGAAAAAATATTTGCTGCATTTCGGAAACTCGATAATTCTTAGAAGCTTGGCAACCCCTCTCAATGAAAGTGCATTTCCACAGTCTGTGCCTAGGGCTACTTGAAGAGGAAACAAACCATAGAGACAAAACTGAGAACTCCTTTATTTTGTCAAGTTTCAAATAGCTACTACACTCCCTGTTGGATTTAGAGTTCCATATTCATCTACGTATATAGGAGAGAACAGAGGGAAACCTAAATATAAAAACTGCTACTGTAGATGAACGCTTCAACCTAGAAGAACAAAATTTGGTGAGCCAAGTGGGATTTGTGTAGTGATCATTACCACCAAGTATCATCAAGATTGGGTGAAAAAATATTTGCAGGTATTTCGGAAACTCGTTAATTCTTAGAAGGTTGGCAACCCTTCTCAATGAAAGTACTTTTCAACTTTCTGTGCCTAGGGCTACTTGAAGAGGAAACAAACCATAGAGAAAAAACTGAGAACTCCTTTATTTTGTCAAGATTCAAAGAGCTACTAAGAACCATGTTGGATTTAGAGTTCCAAATTCATCTATCTACATACGAGAGAGCAGAGGGAAACCTAAATATAAAAACTGCTACTGTAGACGAACGCTTCAACCTAGAAGAACAAAATTTGGTGAGCCAAGAGGGATTTGTGTACTGATCATTACCACCAAGTATCATCAAGATTGGGTAAAAGAAATATTTGCTGGTATTTCGGAAACTCGTTAATTCTTAGAAGCTTGGCAACCCCTCTCGATGAAAGTGCTTTTCCACAGTCTGTGCCTAGGGCTACTTGAAGAGGAAACAAACCATAGAGACAAAACTGAGAACTCCTTTATTTTGTCAAGTTTCAAAGAGCTACTACGAACCATGTTGGATTGAGAGTTCCAAATTCACCTCTCTATGTACGAGAGAGCAGAGGGAAACCTAAATATAAAAACTGGTACTGTAGACGAACGCTTCAACCTGGAAGAACAAAATTTGGTGACCCAAGTGGGATTTGTGAACTGATCATTACCACAAAGTATCATCAAGATTGGGTGAAAAAATATTTGCAGGTATTTCGGAAACTCGTTAATTTTAGAAGGTTGGCAACCCCTCTCAATGAAAGTGCTTTTCCACAGTCTGTTCCTATGGCTACTTGAAGAGGAAACAAACCATAGAGAGAAAACTGAGAACTCCTTTATTTTGTCAAGTTTCAAAGAGCTACTACAAACCATGTTGGATTTAGAGTTTCAAATTCATCTATCTATATAAGATAGACCAGAGGGAATCCTAAATATAAAAACTGTAACTGTAGACGAACGCTTCAACCTAGAAAAACATAATTTCGTGAGCCAAGTGGGATTTGTGTACTGATCATTACCACCAAGTATCATCAAGATTGGGTGAAAAAATATTTGCTGGTATTTTGGAAACTCGTTAATTCTTAGAAGGTTGGCAACCCTTCTCAATGAAAGTGCTTTTCCACAGTCTGTGCCTAGGGCTACTTGAAAATGAAACAAATTATAGAGAAAAAACTGAGAACTCCTTTATATTGTCAAGTTTCCAAGAGCTACTTCGAACCATGTTGGATTTAGAGTTCCAAATTCATCTATCTATATAGGAGAGAACAGAGTGAAACCTCAATATAAAAACTGATACTGTAGACGAACGCTTCAACCTAGAAGAACAAAATTTGGTGAGCCAAGTGGGATTTGTGTACTGATCATTACCACCAAGTATCATCAAGATTGGGTGAAAAAGTGTTTGCTCGTATTTCGGAAACTCGTTAATTCTTAGAAGCTTGGCAACCCCTCTCAATGAAAGTGCTTTTCCACAGTCTGTGCCTACGGCTACTTGGAAAAGGAAACAAACCATAGAGACAAAACTGAGAACTCCTTTATTTTGTAACGTTTAAAAAAGCTACTGCAAACCATGTTGCATTTAGAGTTCAAAATTCATCTATCTATATAGAAGAGAACAGAGGAAAATCTAAATATAAAAACTACTACTGCAGATGAACGCTTCAACCTAGAAGAACAAAATTTGGTGAGCCAAGTGGGATTTGTGTACTGATCATTACCACCAAGTATCATCAAGATTGGGTGTAAAAATATTTGCTGGAATTTCGGAAACTCGTTAATTCTTAGAAGCTTGGCAACCCCTCTGAATGAAAGTGGTTTTCCACAGTCTGTGCCTAGGGCTACTTGAAGAGGAAACAAACCTTAGAGACAAAACTGAGAACTCCTTTATTTTGTCAAGTTCCAAAGAGCTACTACAAACCATGTTGGATTTAGAGTTCCAAATTCATCTATCTATATAGGAGAGAGCAGATATAAACCTAAATATAAAAACTGCTACTGTAGACGAACGCTTCAACCTAGAAGAACAAAATTTGGTGAGCCATGTGGGATTTGTGTACTGATCATTACCACCAAGTATCATCAAGATTGGGTGAAAAAATATTTGCTGGTATTTCTGAAACTCGTTAATTTTTAGATGCTTGGCAACCCCTCTCAATGAAAGTGCTTTTCCACAGTCTGTGCTTAGGGCTACTTAAAGAGGAAACAAACCATAGAGACAAAACTGAGAACTCCTTTATTTTGTCAACTTTCAAAGAGCTACTACAAACCATGTTGGATATATAGTTCCAAAATCATCTGTCTATATAGGAGAGAGCAGAGGGAAACCTAAATATAAAAACTGCTACTGTAGACGAACGCTTCAACCTAGAAGAACAAAATTTGGTGAGCCAAGTGGTTTTGTGTACTGATCATTACCACCAAGTATCATCAAGATTGGGTGAAAAAATATTTGCTGGTATTTCGGAAACTCGTTAATTCTTAGAAGCTTGGCAACCCCACTCAATGAAAGTGCTTTCCCACAGTCTGTGCCTAGGGCTACTTGAAGAGGAAACAAACGATAGAGAAAAAACTGAGAACTCCTTTATTTTGTCAAGTTTCAAAGAGCTACTACGAACCATGTTGGATTTAGAGTTCCAAATTCATCTATCTATATAGTAGAGAACTGAGGGAAACCTAAATATAAAAACTGATACTGTAGACGAACGCTTCAAAATAGAAGAACAAAATTTGGTGAGCCAAGTGGGATTTGTGAACTGATCATTACAACCAAGTATCATCAAGATTGTGTGAAAAAATATTTGCTGGTATTTCAGAAACTCATTAATTCTTAGAAGCTTGGAAACCCCTCTCAATCAAAGTGCTTATCCACAGTCTGTGCACAGGGCTACTTGAATAGGAAAAAAAAATAGAGACAAAACTGAGAACTCCTTTATTTGTCAAGTTTCAAAGAGCTACTACGAACCATGTTGGATTGAGAGTTCCAAATTCATCTAACTATTAACGAGAGAGCAGAGGGAAAACTAAATATAAAAACTGCTACTGTAAACGAACGTTTCAACGTAGAAGAACAAAATTTGGTGAGCCAAGAGGGATTTGTGTACTGATCATTACCACCAAGTATCATCAAGATTGGGTAAAAGAAATATTTGCTGGTATATCGGAAACTCGTTAATTCTTAGAAGCTTGGCAACCCCTCTCGATGAAAGTGCTTTTCCACAGTCTGTGCCTAGGGCTACTTGAAGAGGAAACAAACCATAGAGACAAAACTGAGAACTCCTTTATTTTGTCAAGTTTCAAAGAGCTACTACGAACCATGTTGGATTGAGAGTTCCAAATTCACCTCTCTATGTACGAGAGAGCAGAGGGAAACCTAAATATAAAAACTGGTACTGTAGACGAACGCTTCAACCTGGAAGAACAAAATTTGGTGACCCAAGTGGGATTTGTGAACTGATCATTACCACAAAGGTATCATCAAGATTGGGTGAAAAAATATTTGCAGGTATTTCGGAAACTCGTTAATTTTAGAAGGTTGGCAACCCCTCTCAATGAAAGTGCTTTTCCACAGTCTGTTCCTATGGCTACTTGAAGAGGAAACAAACCATAGAGAGAAAACTGAGAACTCCTTTATTTTGTCAAGTTTCAAAGAGCTACTACAAACCATGTTGGATTTAGAGTTCCAAATTCATCTATCTATATAAGAGAGAGCAGAGGGAATCCTAAATATAAAAACTGCTACTGTAGACGAACGCTTCAACCTAGAAAAACATAATTTCGTGAGCCAAGTGGGATTTGTGTACTGATCATTACCACCAAGTATCATCAAGATTGGGTGAAAAAATATTTGCTGGTATTTTGGAAACTCGTTAATTCTTAGAAGGTTGGCAACCCTTCTTAATGAAAGTGCTTTTCCACAGTCTGTGCCTAGGGCTACTTGAAAATGAAACAAGCTATAGAGAAAAAACTGAGAACTCCTTTATATTGTCAAGTTTCCAAGAGCTACTTCGAACCATGTTGGATTTAGAGTTCCAAATTCATCTATCTATATAGGAGAGAACAGAGTGAAACCTCAATATAAAAACTGATACTGTAGACGAACGCTTCAACCTAGAAGAACAAAATTTGGTGAGCCAAGTGGGATTTGTGTACTGATCATTACCACCAAGTATCATCAAGATTGGGTGAAAAAGTGTTTGCTCGTATTTCGGAAACTCGTTAATTCTTAGAAGCTTGGCAACCCCTCTCAATGAAAGTGCTTTTCCACAGTCTGTGCCTAGGGCTACTTGGAAAAGGAAACAAACCATAGAGACAAAACTGAGAACTCCTTTATTTTGTAACGTTTAAAAAAGCTACTGCAAACCCTGTTGCATTTAGAGTTCAAAATTCATCTATCTATAATGAAGAGAACAGAGGGAAACCTAAATATAAAAACTGCTACTGTAGACGAACGCTTCAACCTGGAAGAACAAAATTTGGTGAGCCAAGTTGGATTTGTGAATTGATCATTACCACAAAGTATCATCATGATTGGGCGAAAAAATATTTGCAGGTATTTCTGAAACTCGTTAATTTTAGAAGGTTGGCAACCCCTCTCAATGAAAGTGCTTTTCCACAGTCTGTGCCTAGGGCTACTTGAAGAGGAAACAAACCATAGAGACAAAACTGAGAACTCCTTTATTTTATCAAGTTTCAAAGAGCTACTACGAACCATGTTGGACTGAGAGTTCCAAATTCATCTATCTATATACAAGAGAACAGAGTGAAACCTCAATATAAATACTGATACTGTAGATGAACGCTTCAACTTAGAAGAACAAAATTTGGTGAGCCAAGTGGGATTTGTGTACTGATCATTACCACCAAGTATCATCAAGATTGGGTGAAAAAGTGTTTGCTCGTATTTCGGAAACTCGTTAATTCTTAGAAGCTTGGCAACCCCTCTCAATGAAAGTGCTTTTCCACAGTCTGTGCCTAGGCCTACTTGAAAAGAAAACAAACTATAGAGAAAAAACTGAGAACTCCTTTATATTGTCAAGTTTCCAAGAGCTACTTCGAACCATGTTGGATTTAGAGTTCCAAATTCATCTATCTATATAGGAGAGAACAGAGGGAAACCTAAATATAAAAACTGCTACTATAGACGAACGCTTCAACCTAGAAGAACATAATTTGGTGAGCCAAGTGGGATTTGTGTACTGATCATTACCACCAAGTATCATCAAGATTGGGTGAAAAAATATTTGCTGGTATTTTGGAAACTCGTTAATTCTTAGAAGGTTGGCAACCCTTCTCAATGAAAGTGCTTTTCCACAGTCTGTGCCTAGGGCTTCTTGAAGAGGAAACAAACCATAGAGACAAAACTGAGAACTCCTTTATTTGTCAAGTTTCAAAGAGCTACTACAAACCATGTTGGATTGAGAGTTCCAAATTCATCTATCTATATAGGAGAGAGCAGAGAAAAACCTAAATATAAAAACTGCTACTGTAGACGAACGCTTCAACCTGGAAGAACAAAATTTGGTGAGCCAAGTGGGATTTGTGAACTGATCATTACCACCATGTATCATCAAGATTGGGAGAAAAAAAATTTGCTGGTGTTTCGGAAACTCGTTAATTCTTAGAAGCTTGGCAACCCCGCTCAATGAAAGTGCTTTTCCACAGTCTGTGCTTAGGGCTACTTGAATAGAAAACAAAAAATAGAGACAAAACTGAAAACTCCTTTATTTTGTCAAGTTTCAAAGAGCTACTACAAACCATGTTTGATATATAGTTCGAAATTCATCTGTCTATATAGGAGAGAACAGAGGGAAACCTGAATATAAAAACTGCTACTGTACACGTATGCTTCAACCTAGAAGAACAAAATTTCGTGAGCCATGTGGGATTTGTGTACTGATCATTACCACCAAGTATCATCAAGATTGGGAGAAAAAATATTTGCTGGTATTTCGGAAACTCGATAATTCTTAGAAGCTAGGCAACCCCTCTCAATGAAAGTGCTTTTCCACAGTCTGTGCTTAGGGCTACTTGAAGAGGAAACAACCATAGAGACAAAACTGAGAACTCCTTTATTTTGTCAAGATTCTAAGAGCTACTACGAACCATGTTGGATTTAGAGTTCCAAATTCATCTATCTATATAGGAGAGAGTAGAGGGAAACCTAAATATAAAAACTGCTAATGTAGACGAACGCTTCAATCTAGATGTCAAAATTTGGTGAGCCAAGTGGGATTTGTGAACTGATCATTACCACCAAGGATCATCAAGATAGGGTGAAAAAATATTTGCTGGAATATCGGAAACTCGTTAATTCTTAGAAGCTTGGCAGCCCCTCTCGATGAAAGTGCTTTTCCACAGTCTGTGCCTAGGGCTACTTGAAAAGGAAACAAACTCTAGAGAAAAAACTGAGAACTCTTTATATTGTCAAGTTTCCAAGAGCTACTTCGAACCATGTTGGATTTAGAGTCCAAATTCATCTATCTATATAGGAGAGAACAGAGGGAAACCTAAATATAAAAACTGCTACTGTAGACGAATGCTTCAACCTAGAAGAACATAATTTGGTGAGCCAAGTGGGATTTGTGTACTGATCATTACCACCAAGTATCATCAAGATTGGGTGAAAAAATATTTGCTGGTATTTTGGAAACTCGTTAATTCTTAGAAGGTTGGCAACCCTTCTCAATGAAAGTGCTTTTCCACAGTCTGTGCCTAGGGCTACTTGAAGAGGAAACAAACCATAGAGACAAAACTGAGAACTCCTTTATTTGTCAAGTTTCAAAGAGCTACTACAAACCATGTTGGATTGAGAGTTCCAAATTCATCTATCTATATAGGAGAGAGCAGAGGAAAACCTAAATATAAAAACTGCTACTGTAGACGAACGCTTCAACCTGGAAGAACAAAATTTGGTGAGCAAAGTGGGATTTGTGAACTGATCATTACCACCAAGTATCATCAAGATCGGGTGAAAAAATATTTATTGTATTTCGGAAACTCGTTAATTTTTAGAAGCTTGGCAACACCTCTCAATGAAAGTGCTTTTCCACAGTCTGTGCATACGGCTACTTGAATAGGAAACAAAAAATGGAGACAAAACCGAGAACTCCTTTATTTTGTCAAGTTTCAAAGAGCTACTACAAACCATGTTAGATTTAGAGTTCCATATTCATCTATCTATATAGGAGAGAACAGAGGGAAACCTAAATATAAAAAACTGCTACTGTACACGAATGCTTCAACCTAGAAGAACAAAATTTCGTGAGCCAACTGGGATTTGTGAACTGATCATTACCACAAAGTATCATCAAGATTGGGTGAAAAAATATTTGCAGGTATTTCGGTAACTCGTTAATTTTAGAAGGTTGGCAACCCCTCTCAATGAAAGTGCTTTTCCACAGTCTGTTCCTATGGCTACTTGAAGAGGAAACAAACCATAGAGAGAAAACTGAGAACTCCTTTATTTTGTCAAGTTTCAAAGAGCTACTACAAACCATGTTGGATTTAGAGTTCCAAATTCATCTATCTATATAAGAGAGAGCAGAGGGAATCCTAAATATAAAAACTGCTACTGTAGACGAACGCTTCAAGCTAGAAGAACAAAATTTGGTTAGCCAAGTGGGATTTGTGTACTAATCATTACCACCAAGTGTCATCAAGATTGGGTGAAAAAATATTTGCTGGTATTTCGTAAACTCTATAATTCTTAGAAGCTTGGCAACCCCTCTCAATGAAAGTGATTTTCCACAGTCTGTGCTTAGGGCTACTTGAAGAGGAAACAAACCATAGAGACAAAACTGAGAACTCCTTTATTTTGTCAAGTTTCTAAGAGCTACTACGAACCATGTTGGATTTAGAGTTCCAAATTCATCTATCTATATAGGAGAGAGCAGAGGGAAACCTAAATATAAAAACTGCTACTGTAGACGAACGCTTCAATCTAGAAGTCAAAATTTGGTGAGCCAAGTGGGATTTGTGAACTGATCATTACCACCAAGGATCATCAAGATAGGGTGAAAAAATATTTGCTGGAATATCGGAAACTCGTTAATTCTTAGAAGCTTGGCAGCCCCTCTCGATGAAAGTGCTTTTCCACAGTCTGTGCCTAGGGCTACTTGAAAAGGAAACAAACTCTAGAGAAAAAACTGAGAACTCCTTTATATTGTCAAGTTTCCAAGAGCTACTTCGAACCATGTTGGATTTAGAGTTCCAAATTCATCTATCTATATAGGAGAGAACAGAGGGAAACCTAAATATAAAAACTGCTACTGTAGACGAATGCTTCAACCTAGAAGAACATAATTTGGTGAGCCAAGTGGGATTTGTGTACTGATCATTACCACCAAGTATCATCAAGATTGGGTGAAAAAATATTTGCTGGTATTTTGGAAACTCGTTAATTCTTAGAAGGTTGGCAACCCTTCTCAATGAAAGTGCTTTTCCACAGTCTGTGCCTAGGGCTACTTGAAGAGGAAACAAACCATAGAGACAAAACTGAGAACTCCTTTATTTGTCAAGTTTCAAAGAGCTACTACAAACCATGTTGGATTGAGAGTTCCAAATTCATCTATCTATATAGGAGAGAGCAGAGGGAAACCTAAATATAAAAACTGCTACTGTAGACGAACGCTTCAACCTGGAAGAACAAAATTTGGTGAGCAAAGTGGGATTTGTGAACTGATCATTACCACCAAGTATCATCAAGATCGGGTGAAAAAATATTTATTGTATTTCGGAAACTCGTTAATTTTTAGAAGCTTGGCAACACCTCTCAATGAAAGTGCTTTTCCACAGTCTGTGCATACGGCTACTTGAATAGGAAACAAAAAATGGAGACAAAACTGAGAACTCCTTTATTTTGTCAAGTTTCAAAGAGCTACTACAAACCATGTTAGATTTAGAGTTCCATATTCATCTATCTATATAGGAGAGAACAGAGGGAAACCTAAATATAAAAAACTGCTACTGTACACGAATGCTTCAACCTAGAAGAACAAAATTTCGTGAGCCAAGTGGGATTTGTGTACTGATCATTAACACCAAGTATCATCAAGATTGGGTAAAAAAATATTTGCTGGTATTGGGAAACTCGATAATTCTTAGAAGCTTGGCAACCCCTCTCAATGAAAGTGCTTTTCCACAGTCTGTGCATAGGGCTATTTGAATAGGAAACAAAAAATGGAGACAAAACTGAGAACTCCTTTATTTTGTCAAGTTTCAAAGAGCTATTACGAACCATGTTGGATTTAGATTTCCAAATTCATCTATCTATATAGGAGAGAAAAGAGGGAAAACTAAATATAAAAACTGCTACTGTAGACGAACGCTTCAACTTGGAAGAACAAAATTTGGTGAGCCAAGAGGGATTTGTGTACTGATCATTACCACTAAGTATCATCAAGATTGGGTGAAAAAGTGTTTGCTCGTATTTCGGAAACTCGTTAATTCTTAGAAGCTTGGCAACCCCCCTCAATGAAAGTGCTTTTCCACAGTCTGTGCCTAGGGCTACTTGAAGAGGAAACAAACTATAGAGACAAAACTGAGAACTCCTTTATTTTGTCAAGTTTCAAAGAGCTACTACGAACCATGTTGGATTTAGAGTTCCAAATTCATCTATCTATATAGGAGAGAACAGAGGGAAAACTAAATATAAAAACAACTACTGTAGATGAACGCTTCAACCTAGAAGAACAAAATTTGGTGAGCCAAGTGGGATTTGTGTACTGATCATTACCACCAAGTATCATCAAGATTGGGTGAAAAATATTTGTTGGTGTTTGGGACACTCGTTAATTCTTAGAAGCTTGGAAACCCCTCTGGATGAAAGTGCTTTTCCACAGTCTGTGCCTACGGCTATGAAGAGGAAACAAACCTTAGAGACAAAACTGAGAACTCCTTTATATTGTCAGGTTTCCAAGAGCTACTACGAACCATGTTGGATTTAGAGTTCCAAATTCATCTATCTATATAGGAGAGAACAGAGGGAAAACTAAATATAAAAACAACTACTGTAGATGAACGCTTCAACCTAGAAGAACAAAATTTGGTGAGCCAAGTGGAATTTGTGTACTGATCATTACCACCAAGTATCATCAAGATTGGGTGAAAAAATATTTGCTGCTATTTCGGAAACTCGTAAATTCTTATAAGCTTGACAACCCCTCTCAATGAAAGTGCTTTTACACAGTCTGTGCTTAGGGCTACTTAAAGAGGAAACAAACCATAGATACAAAACTGAGAACTCCTTTATTTTGTCAAGTTTCAAAGAGCTACTACGAACCATGTTGGATTTAGACTTCCAAATTCATCTATCTATATAGGAGAGATCAGATGGAAATCTAAATATAAAAACTGCTACTGTAGACGAACGCTTCAACCTAGAAGAACAAAATTTGGTGAGCCAAGTGGGATTTGTGTACTGATCATTACCACCAAGTATCATCAAGATTGGGTGAAAAAATATTTGCTGGTATTTCGGAAACGCGTTAATTCTTAGAAGCTTGACAACCCCTCTAAATGAAAGTGCTTTTACACAGTCTGTGCTTAGGGCTATTTAAAGAGGAAACAAACCATAGAGACAAAACTGAGAACTCCTTTATTTTGTCAAGTTTCAAAGAGCTACTACAAACCATGTTGGATTTAGAGTTCCAAATTCATCTATCTATATAGGAGAGAGCAGATGGAAATCTAAATATAAAAACTGCTACTGCCGACGAACGCTTCAACCTAGAAGAACAAAATTTGGTGAGCCAAATGAGATTTGTGTACTGATCATTACCACCAAGTATCATCAAGATTGGGTGAAAAAATATTTGCAGGTATTTCGGAAACTCGTTAATTCTTAGATGGTTGGCAACCCCTCTCAGTGAAAGTGCTTTTCCACAGTCTGTGCCTAGGGCTACATGAAGATGAAACAAACCATAGAGACAAAACTGAGAACTCCTTTATTTTGTCAAGTTTCAAAGAGCTACTACAAACCATGTTGGATTTAGAGTTCCAACTTCATCTATCTATATAGGAGAGAACAGAGGGAAACCTAAATATAAAAACTGCTTCTGTAGACGAACGCTTCAACCTAGATGAACAATATTTGGTGAGCCAAGTGGGAATTTTGTACTGATCATTACCACCAAGTGTCATCATGATTGGGTGAAAAAATATTTGCTGGTATTTCGGAAACTCGTTAATTCTTAGAATCTTGACAACCCCTCTCAATGAAAGTGCTTTTACACAGTCTGTGCTTAGGGCTACTTAAAGAGGAAACAAACCATAGAGACAAAACTGAGAACTCCTTTATTTTGTCAAGTTTCAAAGAGCTACTACAAACCATGTTGGATTTAGAGTTCCAAATTCATCTATCTATATAGGATTGAGCAGATGGAAATCTAAATATAAAAACTGCTACTGTAGACGAACGCTTCAACCCTGAAGAACAAAATTTGGTGAGCCAAGTTGGATTTGGGTACTGATCATTACCACCAAGTATCATCAAGATTGGGTGAAAAAATATTTGCAGGTATTTCGGAAACTCGTTAATTCTTAGAAGGTTGGTAACCCCTCTCAATGAAAGTGCTTTTCCACAGTCTGTGCCTAGGGCTACTCAAGAGGAAACAAACCATAGAGACAAAACTGAGAACTCCTTTATTTTGTCAAGTTTCAAAGAGATACTACAAGCCATGTTGGATATAGAGTTCTAAATTCATCTATCTATATAGGAGAGAACAGAAGGAAACCTAATAATAAAAAGTGCTACTGTAGATGAACGCTTCAACCTCTACCTAGAAGAACAAAATTTCGTGAGCCAAGTTGGAATGGTGTACTGATCATTACCACCAAGTATCATCAAGTTTGGGTGAAAAATATTTGCTGGTATTTGGGAAAATCGTTAATTCTTAGAAACTTGGCAACCCCTCTCAATGAAAGTGCTTTTACACAGTCTGTGCTTAGGGCTACTTAAAGAGGAAACAAACCATAGAGACAAAACTGAGAACTCCTTTATTTTGTCAAGTTTCAAAGAGCTACTACAAACCATGTTGGATTTAGAGTTCCAAATTCATCTATCTATATAGGAGAGAGCAGATGGAAATCTAAATAGAAAAACTGCTACTGCAGACGAACGCTTCAACCTAGAAGAACAAAATTTGGTGAGCCAAGTGGGATTTGTGTACTGATCATTACCACCAAGTATCATCAAGATTGGGTGAAAAAATATTTGCAGGTATTTCGGAAACTCGTTAATTCTTAGAAGGTTGGCAACCCCTTTCAATGAAAGTGCTTTTCCACAGTCTGTGCCTAGGGCTACTTGAAGAGGAAACAAACCATAGAGAAAAAACTGAAAACTCCTTTATTTTGTCAAGTTTCAAAGAGCTACTCCAAACCATGTTGGATTTAGAGTTCCAATTTCATCTATCTATATAGGAGAGAACAGAAGGAAACCTAAATATAAAAACTGCTACTGTACACGAACGGTTCAACCTAGAAGAAGAAAATTTTGTGAGCCAAGTGGGATTTGTGTACTGATCATTACCACCAAGTATCATCAAGATTGCCTAAAAAAATATTTGCTGGTATTTCGGAAACTCGTTACTTCTTAGAAGCTTACCAACCCCTCTCGATGAAAGTGCTTTTCCACAGTCTGTGCTTAGGGCTACTTAAAGAGGAAACAAACCATAGAGACAAAACTGAGAACTCCTATATTTTGTCAAGTTTCAAAGAGCTACTACAAACCATGTTGGATTTAGAGTTCCAAATTCATCTATCTATATAGGAGAGAACAGAAGGAAACTTAAATATAAAAACTGCTACTGTACACGAACGCTTCAACCTAGAAGAACAAAATTTGGTGAGCCAAGTGGGATTTGTGTACTGATCAATACCACCAAGTATCATCAAGATTGCGTAAAAAAATATTTGCTGGTATTTCGGAAACTCGTTAATTCTTAGAAACTTGGCAACGCCTCTCGATGAAAGTGCTGTTCCACAGTCTGTGCCTAGGGCTACTTGAAGAGGAAACAAACCATAGAGACAAAACTGAGAACTCCTTTATTTTGTCAAGTTTCAAAGAGCTACTACGAACCATGTGGGATTTAGAGTTCCAAATTCATCTATCTATATAGGAGAGAACAGAAGGAAACCTAAATATAAAAACTGCTACTGTACACGAACGCTTCAACCTAGAAGAACAAAATTTCGTGAGCCAAGTGGGATTTGTGTACTAATCATTACCACCAAGTATCATCAAGATCGGGTGAAAAAATATTTGCTGGTATTTCGGGAAGTCGTTAATTCTTAGAAGCTTGGCAACACCTCTCAATGAAAGTGCTTTTACACAGTCTGTGCTGAGGGCTACTTGAAGAGGAAACAAACCATAGAGGCAAAACTGAGAACTCCTTTATTTTGTAAAGTTTCAAAGAGCTACTACAAAAAATGTTGGATTTAGAGTTCCACATTCATCTATCTATATAGGAGAGAACAGAGAGAAAACTAAATATAAAAACTACTACTGTAGATGAACGCTTCAACCTAGAAGAACAAAATTTGGTGAGCCAAGTGGGACTTGTGTACTGATCATTACCACCAAGTATCAACAAGATTGGGTGAAAAATATTTGCTAGTATTTGGGAAAATCTTTAATTCTTAGAAGCTTGGCAACCCCTCTCAATGAAAGTGATTTTACACAGTCTGTGCTTAGGGCTACTTAAAGTGGAAACAAACCATAGAGACAAAACTGAGAACTCCTTAATTTTGTCAAGTTTCAAAGAGATACTACAAACCATGTTGGATTTAGAGTTCCAAATTCATCTATCTATATAGGAGAGAGCAGAGGGAAACCTAAATATAAAAACTGCTACTGTAGACGAACGCTTCAACCTAGAAAAACAAAATTTGGTGAGCCAAGTGGGATTTGTGTACTGATCATTACCACCAAGTATCATCAAGATTGGGTGAAAAAATATTTGCTGGTGTTTCTGAAACTCGTTAATTCTTAGAAGCTTGGCAACCCCTCTCGATGAAAGTGCTTTTCCACAGTCTGTGCCTAGGGCTATGAAGAGGAAACAAACCTTAGGACAAAACTGAGAACTCCTTTATATTGTCAGGTTTCCAAGAGCTACTACGAACCATGTTGGATTTAGAGTTCCAAATTCATCTATCTATATAGGAGAGAACAGAGGAAAACCTAAATATAAAAACTGCTACTGTAGACGAACGCTTCAAAATAGAAGAACAAAATTTGGTGAGTTAAGTGGAATTTGTGTACTGATCATTACCACCAAGTATCATCAAGATTGGGTGAAAAAATATTTGCTGGTGTTTGGGACTCTCGTTAAGTCTTAGAAGCTTGGCAACAACTCTCAATGAAAGTGCTTTTCCACAGTCTGTGCCTAGGGCTAGTTGAAGAGAAAACAAACCATAGAGACAAAACTGAGAACTCCTTTATTTTGTCAAGTTTCAAAGAGCTACTAGGAACCATGTTGGATTTAGAGTTCCAAATTCATCTATCTATATAGGAGAGAGCAGAGGGAAAACTAAATATAAAAACAACTACTGTAGATGAACGCTTCAACCTAGAAAAACAAAATTTGGTGAGCCAAGTGGGATTTGTGTACTGATCATTACCACCAAGTATCATCAAGATTGGGTGAAAAAATATTTGCTGGTATTTCGGAAACTCGTTAATTCTTAGAAGCTTGACAACCCCTCTCAATGAAAGTGCTTTTACACAGTGTGTGCTTAGGGCTACATAAAGAGGAAACAAACCATAGAGACAAAACTGAGAACTCCTTTATTTTGTCAAGTTTCAAAGAGCTACTACAAACCATGTTGGATTTAGAGTTCCAAATTCATCTATCTATATAGGATTGAGCAGATGGAAATCTAAATATAAAAACTGCTACTGTAGACGAACGCTTCAACCTAGAAGAGCAAAATTTGGTGAGCCAAGTGGGATTTGTGTACTGATCATTACCACCAAGTATCATCAAGATTGCGTGAAAAAATATTTGCAGGTATTTCGGAAACTCGTTAATTCTTAGAAGGTTGGCAACCCCTATCAATGAAAGTGCTTTTCCACAGTCTGCGCGTAGGGCTACTTGAAGAGGAAACAAACCATAGAGACAAAACTGAGAACTCCTTTATTTTTTCATGTTTCAAAGAGCTACTACAAACCATGTTGGATTTTGAGTTCCAATTCATCTATCTATATAGGAGAGAACAGAAATAAACCTAATAATAAAAAGTTCTACTGTACACGAACGCTTCAACCGAGAAGAACAAAATTTCGTGAGCCAAGTGGGATTTGTGTACTAATCATTACCACAAAGTATCATCAAGATCGGGTGAAAAAATATTTGCTGGTATTTCGGAAACTCGTTAATTCTTAGAAGGTTGGCAACCCCTCTCAATGAAAGTGCTTTTCCACAGTTTGTCCGTAAGGCTACTTGAAGAGGAAACAAACCATAGAGACAAAACTGAGAACTCCTTTATTTTGTCAAGTTTCAAAGAGCTACTACAAACCATGTTGGATTTAGAGTTCCAAATTCATCTATCTATATAAGAGAGAACAGAGGGAATCCTAAATATAAAAACTGCTACTGTAGACGAACGCTTCAACCTAGAAGAACAAAATTTGGTTAGCCAAGTGGGATTTGTGTACTGATCATTACCACCAAGTATCATCAAGATTGGGTGAAAAAATATTTGCTGGTATTTCGGAAACTTGTTAATTCTTAGAAGGTTGGCAACCCCTATCAATGAAAGTGCTTTTACACAGTCTGTGCCTAGGGCTACTTGAAGAGGAAACAAACCATAGAGACAAAACTGAGTACTCCTTTATTTTGTCAGGTTTCAAAGAGCTACTACAAACCATGTTGGATTTAGAGTTCCAAATTCATCTATCTATATAGGAGAGAACAGAAGGAAACCTAAATATAAAACTGCTACTGTACACGAACGCTTCAACCTAGATGAACAAAATTTTCTGAGCCAAGTGGGATTTGTGTACTAATCATTACCACCAAGTATCATCAAGTTCGGGTAAAAAAATATTTGCTGGTATTTCGGGAAGTCGTTAATTCTTAGAAGCTTGGCATGCCCTCTCAATGAAAGTGCTTTTCCACAGTCTGTGCTGAGGGCAACTTGAAGAGGAAACAAACCATAGAGACAAAACTGAGAATTCCTTTATTTTTTAATGTTTCAAAGAGCTACTACAAACCATGTTGGATTTAGAGTTCCACATTCATCTATCTATATTTGAGAGAACAGAGGGAAAACTAAATATAAATACTGCTACTGTAGACGAACGCTTCAAAATAGAAGAACAAAATTTGGTGAGCCAAGTGGGATTTGTGTACTGATCATTACCACCAAGTATCATCAAGATTGAGGAAAAAATATTTGCAGGCATTTCGGAAAATCGTTAATTCTTAGAAGCTTGACAACCCCTCTAAATGAAAGTGCTTTTACACAGTCTGTGCTTAGGGCTACTTAAAGAGGAAACAAACCATAGAGACAAAACTGAAAACTCCTTTATTTTGTCAAGTTTCAAAGAGCTACTACAAACCATGTTGGATTTAGAGTTCCAAATTCATCTATCTATATAGGAGAGAACAGAAGAATACTTAAATATAAAAACTGCTACTGTACACGAACGCTTCAACCTAGAAGAACAAAATTTGGTGAGCCAAGTGGGATTTGTGTACTGATCATTACCACCAAGTATCATCAAGATTGCGTAAAAAAATATTTGCCGGTATTGCGGAAACTCGTTAATTCTTAGAAACTTGGCAACGCCTCTCGATGAAAGTGCTGTTCCACAGTCTGTGCATAGGGCTACTTGAAGAGGAAACAAACCATAGAGACAAAACTGAGAACTCCTTTATTTTGTCAAGTTTCAAAGAGCTACTACGAACCATGTGGGATTTAGAGTTCCAAATTCATCTATCTATATAGGAGAGAACAGAAGGAAACCTAAATATAAAAACTGCTACTGTACACGAACGCTTCAACCTAGAAGAACAAAATTTGGTGAGCCAAGTGCAATTTGTGTACTGATCATTACCACCAAGTATCATCAAGATTGGTTGAAAAAATATTTGCTGGTATTTCGGAAACTCGTTAATTCTTAGAAGCTTGGCAACCCCTCTCAATGAAAGTGCTTTTCCACAGTCTGTGCTTAGGGCTACTTAAAGCGGAAACAAACCATAGAGACAAAACTGAGAACTCCTTTATTTTGTCAAGTTTCAAAGAGCTACTATGAACCATGTTGGATTTAGTGTTCCAAATTCATCTATCTATATAGGAGAGATCAGAGGGAATCCTAAATATAAAAACTGCTTCTGTACACGAACGCTTCAACCTAGATGAACAAAATTTCCTGAGCCAAGTGGGATTTGTGTACTAATCATTACCACCAAGTATCATCAAGTTCGGGTAAAAAAATATTTGCTGGTATTTCGGGAAGTCGTTAATTCTTAGAAGCTTGGCATGCCCTCTCAATGAAAGTGCTTTTCCACAGTCTGCGCTGAGGGCAACTTGAAGAGGAAACAAACCATAGAGACAAAACTGAGAATTCCTTTATTTTGTAAATTTTCAAAGAGCTACTACAAACCATGTTGGTTTTAGAGTTCCACATTCATCTATCTATATAGGAGAGAACAGAGGGAAAACTAAATATAAATACTGCTACTGTAGACGAACGCTTCAACCTAGAAGAACAAAATTTGGTGAGCCAAGTGGGATTTGTGTACTGATCATTACCACCAAGTATCATCAAGATTGGAGAAAAAATATTTGCAGGTATTTCGGAAACTCGTTAATTCTTAGAAGTTTGTCAACCCCTCTCAATGAAAGTGCTTTTCCACAGTATGTGCCTAGGGCTACTTGAAGAGGAAACAAACCATAGAGACAAAACTGAGAACTCCTTTATTTTGTCAAGTTTCAAAGAGCTACTACAAACCATGTTGGATTTAGAGTTCCAAATTCATCTATCTATACAGGAGAGAACAGAAGGAAACCTAATAATAAAAAGTGCTACTGTACACGAACGCTTCAACTGAGAAGAACAAAATTTCGTGAGCCAAGTGGGATTTGTGTACTAATCATTACCACCAAGTATCATCAAGATCGGGTGAAAAAATATTTGCTGGTATTTCGGAAACTCGTTAATTCTTAGAAGCTTGGCCACACCTCTCAATGAAAGTGCTTTTCCACAGTCAGCGCTGAGGGCTACTTGAAGAGGAAACAAACCATAGAGACAAAACTGAGATCTCATTTATTTTGTAAAGTTTCAAAGAGCTACTACAAACCATGTTGGATTTATAGTTCCACATTAATCTATCTATATAGGAGAGAACAGAGAGAAAACTAAATATAATAACTACTACTGTAGATGAACGCTTCAACCTAGAAGAACAAAATTTCGTGAGCCAAGTGGGATTTGTGTACTGATCATTACCACCAAGTATCATCAAGATTGCGTAAAAAAATATTTGCTGGTATTTCGGAAACCTGTTAATTCTTAGAAGCTTGGCAACGCCACTCGATGAAAGTGCTTTTTCACAGTCTCTGCCTATGGCTACTTGAAGAGGAAACAAACCATAGAGACAAAACTGAGAACTCCTTTATTTTGTCAAGTTTCAAATAGCTACTACAAACCATGTTGGATTTAGAGTTCCAACTTCATCTATCTATATAGGAGAGAACAGAGGGAAACCTAAATATAAAAACTGCTACTGTAGACGAACGCTTCAACCTAGAAGAACAAAATTTGGTGAGCCAAGTGGGATTTGTGTACTGATCATTACCACCAAGTATCATCAAGATTGGGTGAAAAAATATTTGCTGGTATTTCGGAAACTCGTTAATTCTTAGAAGCTTGACAACCCCTCTCAATGAAAGTGCTTTTCCACAGTCTGTGCGTAGGGCTACTTGAAGAGGAAACAAACCATAGAGACAAAACTGAGAACTCCTTTATTTTGTCAAATTTCAAAGAGCTACTACAAACCATGTTGGATTTAGAGTTCCAAATTCATCTATCTATATAGGAGAGAGCAGAGGGAATCCTAATAATAAAAAGTGCTACTGTACACGAACGCTTCAACCGAGAAGAACAAAATTTCGTGAGCCAAGTGGGATTTGTGTACTAATCATTACCACCAAGTATCATCAAGATCGGGTGAAAAAATATTTGCTGGTATTTCGGAAACTCGTTAATTCTTAGAAGCTTGGCCACCCCTCTCAATGAAAGTGCTTTTCCACAGTCTGCGCTGAGGGCTACATGAAGAGGAAACAAACCATAGAGACAAAACTGAGAACTCTGTATTTTGTCAAGTTTCAAAGAGCTACTCCAAACCATGTTGGATTTAGAGTTCCAAATTCATCTATCTATATAGGAGAGAAGAGAAGGAAACCTAAATATAAAAACTGCTACTGTACACGAACACTTCAACCTAGAAGAACAAAATTTGGTGAGCCAAGTGGGATTTGTGTACTGATCATTACCACCAAGTATCATCAAGATTGCGTAAAAAAATATTTGCTGGTATTTCGGAAACTCGTTAATTCTTAGAAGCTTGGCAACCCCTCTCGATGAAAGTGCTTTTCCACAGTCTGTGCCTAGGGCTACATGAAGAGGAAACAAACCATAGAGACAAAACTGAGAACTCCTTTATTTTGTCAAGTTTCAAAGAGCTACTACAAACCATGTTGGATTTAGAGTTCCAACTTCATCTATCTATATAGGAGAGAACAGAGGAAAACCTAAATATTAAAATTGCTTCTGTAGACGAACGCTTCAACCTAGAAGAACAATATTTTGTGAGCCAAGTGGGAATTTTGTACTGATCATTACCACCAAGTTTCATCAAGATTGGGTGAAAAAATATTTGCTGCTATTTCGGAAACTCGTTAATTCTTAGAAGCTTGACAACCCCTCTCAATGAAAGTGCTTTTACTCAGTCTGTGCTTAGGGCTACTTAAAGAGGAAACAAACCATAGAGACAAAACTGAAAACTCCTTTATTTTGTCAAGTTTCAAAGAGCTACTACAAACCATGTTGGATTTAGAGTTCCAAATTCATCTATCTATATAGGATTGAGCAGATGGAAATCTAAATATAAAAACTGCTACTGTAGACGAACGCTTCAACCTAGAAGAACAAAATTTGGTGAGCCAAGTGGGATTTGGGTACTGATCATTACCACCAAGTATCATCAAGATTGGGTGAAAAAATATTTGCAGGTATTTCGGAAACTCGTTAATTCTTAGAAGGTTGGTAACCCCTCTCAATGAAAGTGCTTTTCCACAGTCTGTGCCTAGGGCTACTCAAGAGGAAACAAACCATAGAGACAAAACTAAGAACTCCTTTTTTTGTCAAGTTTCAAAGAGCTACTACAAACCATGTTGGATATAGAGTTCCAAATTCATCTATCTATATAGGAGAGAACAGAAGGAAACCTAATAATAAAAAGTGCTACTGTAGATGAACGCTTCAACCTCAACCTAGAAGAACAAAATTTCGTGAGCCAAGTTGGATTTGTGTACTGATCATTACCACCAAGTATCATCAAGATTGGGTGAAAAATATTTGCTGGTATTTGGGAAAATCGTTAATTCTTAGAAGGTTGGCAACCCCTCTCAATGAAAGTGCTTTTCCACAGTCTGTGCCTAGGGCTACTTGAAGAGGAAACAAACCATAGAGACAAAACTGAAAACTCCTTTATTTTGTCAAGTTTCAAAGAGCTACTACAAACCATGTTGGATTTAGAGTTCCAAATTCATCTATCTATATAGGAGAGAACAGAAGGAAACCTAAATATAAAACTGCTACTGTACACGAACGCTTCAACCTAGATGAACAAAATTTTCTGAGCCAAGTGGGATTTGTGTACTAATCATTACCACCAAGTATCATCAAGTTCGGGTAAAAAAATATTTGCTGGTATTTCGGGAAGTCGTTAATTCTTAGAAGCTTGGCATGCCCTCTCAATGAAAGTGCTTTTCCACAGTCTGTGCTGAGGGCAACTTGAAGAGGAAACAAACCATAGAGACAAAACTGAGAATTCCTTTATTTTTTAAAGTTTCAAAGAGCTACTACAAACCATGTTGGATTTAGAGTTCCACATTCATCTATCTATATTTGAGAGAACAGAGGGAAAACTAAATATAAATAGTGCTACTGTAGACGAACGCTTCAAAATAGAAGAACAAAATTTGGTGAGCCAAGTGGGATTTGTGTACTGATCATTACCACCAAGTATCATCAAGATTGGGGAAAAAATATTTGCAGGCATTTCGGAAACTCGTTAATTCTTAGAAGCTTGACAACCCCTCTAAATGAAAGTGCTTTTACACAGTCTGTGCTTAGGGCTACTTAAAGAGGAAACAAACCACAGAGACAAAACTGAAAACTCCTTTATTTTGTCAAGTTTCAAAGAGCTACTACAAACCATGTTGGATTTAGAGTTCCAAATTCATCTATCTATATAGGATTGAGCAGATGGAAATCTAAATATAAAAACTGCTACTGTAGACGAACGCTTCAACCTAGAAGAACAAAATTTGGTGAGCCAAGTGGGATTTGGGTACTGATCATTACCACCAAGTATCATCAAGATTGGGTGAAAAAATATTTGCAGGTATTTCGGAAACTCGTTAATTCTTAGAAGGTTGGTAACCCCTCTCAATGAAAGTGCTTTTCCACAGTCTGTGCCTAGGGCTACTCAAGAGGAAACAAACCATAGAGACAAAACTGAGAACTCCTTTTTTTGTCAAGTTTCAAAGAGCTACTACAAACCATGTTGGATATAGAGTTCCAAATTCATCTATCTATATAGGAGAGAACAGAAGGAAACCTAATAATAAAAAGTGCTACTGTAGATGAACGCTTCAACCTCAACCTAGAAGAACAAAATTTCGTGAGTCAAGTTGGATTTGTGTACTGATCATTACCACCAAGTATCATCAAGATTGGGTGAAAAATATTTGCTGGTATTTGGGAAAATCGTTAATTCTTAGAAGGTTGGCAACCCCTCTCAATGAAAGTGCTTTTCCACAGTCTGTGCCTAGGGCTACTTGAAGAGGAAACAAACCATAGAGACAAAACTGAAAACTCCTTTATTTTGTCAAGTTTCAAAGAGCTACTCCAAACCATGTTGGATTTAGAGTTCCAAATTCATCTATCTATATAGGAGAGAACAGAAGGAAACCTAAATATAAAAACTGCTACTGTACACGAACGGTTCAACCTAGAAGAAGAAAATTTTGTGAGCCAAGTGGGATTTGTGTACTGATCATTACCACCAAGTATCATCAAGATTGCGTAAAAAAATATTTGCTGGTATTTCGGAAACTCGTTAATTCTTAGAAGCTTGCCAACCCCTCTCGATGAAAGTGCTTTTCCACAGTCTGTGTTTAGGGCTACTTAAAGAGGAAACAAACCATAGAGACAAAACTGAGAACTCCTTTATTTTGTCAAGTTTCAAAGAGCTACTACAAACCATGTTGGATTTAGAGTTCCAAATTCATCTATCTATATAGGAGAGAACAGAAGAAAACTTAAATATAAAAACTGCTACTGTACACGAACGCTTCAACCTAGAAGAACAAAATTTGGTGAGCCAAGTGGGATTTGTGTACTGATCATTACCACCAAGTATCATCAAGATTGCGTAAAAAAATATTTGCCGGTATTCCGGAAACTCGTTAATTCTTAGAAACTTGGCAACGCCTCTCGATGAAAGTGCTGTTCCACAGTCTGTGCATAGGGCTACTTGAAGAGGAAACAAACCATAGAGACAAAACTGAGAACTCCTTTATTTTGTCAAGTTTCAAAGAGCTACTACGAACCATGTGGGATTTAGAGTTCCAAATTCATCTATCTATATAGGAGAGAACAGAAGGAAACCTTAATATAAAAACTGCTACTGTACACGAACGCTTCAACCTAGAAGAACAAAATTTGGTGAGCCAAGTGCAATTTGTGTACTGATCATTACCACCAAGTATCATCAAGATTGGTTGAAAAAATATTTGCTGGTATTTCGGAAACTCGTTAATTCTTAGAAGCTTGGCAACTCCTCTCAATGAAAGTGCTTTTCCACAGTCTGTGCTTAGGGCTACTTAAAGCGGAAACAAACCATAGAGACAAAACTGAGAACTCCTTTATTTTGTCAAGTTTCAAAGAGCTACTACGAACCATGTTGGATTTAGTGTTCCAAATTCATCTATCTATATAGGAGAGATCAGAGGGAATCCTAAATATAAAAACTGCTACTGTACACGAACGCTTCAACCTAGATGAACAAAATTTCCTGAGCCAAGTGGGATTTGTGTACTAATCATTACCACCAATTATCATCAAGTTCGGGTAAAAAAATATTTGCTGGTATTTCGGGAAGTCGTTAATTCTTAGAAGCTTGGCATGCCCTCTCAATGAAAGTGCTTTTCCACAGTCTGCGCTGAGGGCAACTTGAAGAGGAAACAAACCATAGAGACAAAACTGAGAATTCCTTTATTTTGTAAATTTTCAAAGAGCTACTACAAACCATGTTGGATTTAGAGTTCCACATTCATCTATCTATATAGGAGAGAACAGAGGGAAAACTAAATATAAATACTGCTACTGTAGACGAACGCTTCAACCTAGAAGAACAAAATTTGGTGAGCCAAGTGGGATTTGTGTACTGATCATTACCACCAAGTATCATCAAGATTGGAGAAAAAATATTTGCAGGTATTTCGGAAACTCGTTAATTCTTAGAAGTTTGTCAACCCCTCTCAATGAAAGTGCTTTTCCACAGTATGTGCCTAGGGCTACTTGAAGAGGAAACAAACCATAGAGACAAAACTGAGAACTCCTTTATTTTGTCAAGTTTCAAAGAGCTACTACAAACCATGTTGGATTTAGAGTTCCAAATTCATCTATCTATTCAGGAGAGAACAGAAGGAAACCTAATAATAAAAAGTGCTACTGTACACGAACGCTTCAACCGAGAAGAACAAAATTTCGTGAGCCAAGTGGGATTTGTGTACTAATCATTACCACCAAGTATCATCAAGATCGGGTGAAAAAATATTTGCTGGTATTTCGGAAACTCGTTAATTCTTAGAAGCTTGGCCACCCCTCTCAATGAAAGTGCTTTTCCACAGTCTGCGCTGAGGGCTACTTGAAGAGGAAACAAACCATAGAGACAAAACTGAGATCTCATTTATTTTGTAAATTTTCAAAGAGCTACTACAAACCATGTTGGATTTATAGTTCCACATTCATCTATGTATATAGGAGAGAACAGAGAGAAAACTAAATATAATAACTACTACTGTAGATGAACGCTTCAACCTAGAAGAACAAAATTTCGTGAGCCAAGTGGGATTTGTGTACTGATCATTACCACCAAGTATCATCAAGATTGCGTAAAAAAATATTTGCTGGTATTTCGGAAACCTGTTAATTCTTAGAAGCTTGGCAACGCCACTCGATGAAAGTGCTTTTTCACAGTCTCTGCCTATGGCTACTTGAAGAGGAAACAAACCATAGAGACAAAACTGAGAACTCCTTTATTTTGTCAAGTTTCAAAGAGCTACTACAAACCATGTTGGATTTAGAGTTCCAAATTCATCTATCTATATAGGAGAGAACAGAGGGAAACCTAAATATAAAAACTGCTACTGTAGACGAACGCTTCAACCTAGAAGAACAAAATTTTTGAGCCAAGTGGGATTTGTGTACTGATCATTACCACCAAGTATCATCAAGATTGGGTGAAAAAATATTTGCTGGTATTTCGGAAACTCGTTAATTCTTAGAAGCTTGACAACCCCTCTCAATGAAAGTGCTTTTCCACAGTCTGTGCGTAGGGCTACTTGAAGAGGAAACAAACCATAGAGACAAAACTGAGAACTCCTTTATTTTGTCAAATTTCAAAGATCTACTACAAACCATGTTGGATTTAGAGTTCCAAATTCATCTATCTATATAGGAGAGAGCAGAGGGAATCCTAATAATAAAAAGTGCTACTGTACACGAACGCTTCAACCGAGAAGAACAAAATTTCGTGAGCCAAGTGGGATTTGTGTACTAATCATTACCACCAAGTATCATCAAGATCGGGTGAAAAAATATTTGCTGGTATTTCGGAAACTCATTAATTCTTAGAAGCTTGGCCACCCCTCTCAATGAAAGTGCTTTTCCACAGTCTGCGCTGAGGGCTACATGAAGAGGAAACAAACCATAGAGACAAAACTGAGAACTCTGTATTTTGTCAAGTTTCAAAGAGCTACTCCAAACCATGTTGGATTTAGAGTTCCAAATTCATCTATCTATATAGGAGAGAAGAGAAGGAAACCTAAATATAAAAACTGCTACTGTACACGAACTCTTCAACCTAGAAGAACAAAATTTGGTGAGCCAAGTGGGATTTGTGTACTGATCATTACCACCAAGTATCATCAAGATTGCGTAAAAAAATATTTGCTGGTATTTCGGAAACTCGTTAATTCTTAGAAGCTTGGCAACCCCTCTCGATGAAAGTGCTTTTCCACAGTCTGTGCCTAGGGCTACATGAAGAGGAAACAAACCATAGAGACAAAACTGAGAACTCCCTTATTTTGTCAAGTTTCAAAGAGCTACTACAAACCATGTTGGATTTAGAGTTCCAACTTCATCTATCTATATAGGAGAGAACAGAGGGAAACCTAAATATTAAAATTGCTTCTGTAGACGAACGCTTCAACCTAGAAGAACAATATTTTGTGAGCCAAGTGGGAATTTTGTACTGATCATTACCACCAAGTTTCATCAAGATTGGGTGAAAAAATATTTGCTGCTATTTCGGAAACTCGTTAATTCTTAGAAGCTTGACAACCCCTCTCAATGAAAGTGCTTTTACTCAGTCTGTGCTTAGGGCTACTTAAAGAGGAAACAAACCATAGAGACAAAACTGAGAACTCCTTTATTTTGTCAAGTTTCAAAGAGCTACTATGAACCATGTTGGATTTAGTGTTCCAAATTCATCTATCTATATAGGAGAGATCAGAGGGAATCCTAAATATAAAAACTGCTTCTGTACACGAACGCTTCAACCTAGATGAACAAAATTTCCTGAGCCAAGTGGGATTTGTGTACTAATCATTACCACCAAGTATCATCAAGTTCGGGTAAAAAAATATTTGCTGGTATTTCGGGAAGTCGTTAATTCTTAGAAGCTTGGCATGCCCTCTCAATGAAAGTGCTTTTCCACAGTCTGCGCTGAGGGCAACTTGAAGAGGAAACAAACCATAGAGACAAAACTGAGAATTCCTTTATTTTGTAAATTTTCAAAGAGCTACTACAAACCATGTTGGTTTTAGAGTTCCACATTCATCTATCTATATAGGAGAGAACAGAGGGAAAACTAAATATAAATACTGCTACTGTAGACGAACGCTTCAACCTAGAAGAACAAAATTTGGTGAGCCAAGTGGGATTTGTGTACTGATCATTACCACCAAGTATCATCAAGATTGGAGAAAAAATATTTGCAGGTATTTCGGAAACTCGTTAATTCTTAGAAGTTTGTCAACCCCTCTCAATGAAAGTGCTTTTCCACAGTATGTGCCTAGGGCTACTTGAAGAGGAAACAAACCATAGAGACAAAACTGAGAACTCCTTTATTTTGTCAAGTTTCAAAGAGCTACTACAAACCATGTTGGATTTAGAGTTCCAAATTCATCTATCTATACAGGAGAGAACAGAAGGAAACCTAATAATAAAAAGTGCTACTGTACACGAACGCTTCAACTGAGAAGAACAAAATTTCGTGAGCCAAGTGGGATTTGTGTACTAATCATTACCACCAAGTATCATCAAGATCGGGTGAAAAAATATTTGCTGGTATTTCGGAAACTCGTTAATTCTTAGAAGCTTGGCCACACCTCTCAATGAAAGTGCTTTTCCACAGTCTGCGCTGAGGGCTACTTGAAGAGGAAACAAACCATAGAGACAAAACTGAGATCTCATTTATTTTGTAAAATTTCAAAGAGCTACTACAAACCATGTTGGATTTATAGTTCCACATTAATCTATCTATATAGGAGAGAACAGAGAGAAAACTAAATATAATAACTACTACTGTAGATGAACGCTTCAACCTAGAAGAACAAAATTTCGTGAGCCAAGTGGGATTTGTGTACTGATCATTACCACCAAGTATCATCAAGATTGCGTAAAAAAATATTTGCTGGTATTTCGGAAACCTGTTAATTCTTAGAAGCTTGGCAACGCCACTCGATGAAAGTGCTTTTTCACAGTCTCTGCCTATGGCTACTTGAAGAGGAAACAAACCATAGAGACAAAACTGAGAACTCCTTTATTTTGTCAAGTTTCAAATAGCTACTACAAACCATGTTGGATTTAGAGTTCCAACTTCATCTATCTATATAGGAGAGAACAGAGGGAAACCTAAATATAAAAACTGCTACTGTAGACGAACGCTTCAACCTAGAAGAACAAAATTTGGTGAGCCAAGTGGGATTTGTGTACTGATCATTACCACCAAGTATCATCAAGATTGGGTGAAAAAATATTTGCTGGTATTTCGGAAACTCGTTAATTCTTAGAAGCTTGACAACCCCTCTCAATGAAAGTGCTTTTCCACAGTCTGTGCGTAGGGCTACTTGAAGAGGAAACAAACCATAGAGACAAAACTGAGAACTCTGTATTTTGTCAAGTTTCAAAGAGCTACTCCAAACCATGTTGGATTTAGAGTTCCAAATTCATCTATCTATATAGGAGAGAAGAGAAGGAAACCTAAATATAAAAACTGCTACTGTACACGAACACTTCAACCTAGAAGAACAAAATTTGGTGAGGTAAGTGGGATTTGTGTACTGATCATTACCACCAAGTATCATCAAGATTGCGTAAAAAAATATTTGCTGGTATTTCGGAAACTCGTTAATTCTTAGAAGCTTGGCAACCCCTCTCGATGAAAGTGCTTTTCCACAGTCTGTGCCTAGGGCTACATGAAGAGGAAACAAACCATAGAGACAAAACTGAGAACTCCTTTATTTTGTCAAGTTTCAAAGAGCTACTACAAACCATGTTGGATTTAGAGTTCCAACTTCATCTATCTATATAGGAGAGAACAGAGGGAAACCTAAATATTAAAATTGCTTCTGTAGACGAACGCTTCAACCTAGAAGAACAATATTTTGTGAGCCAAGTGGGAATTTTGTACTGATCATTACCACCAAGTTTCATCAAGATTGGGTGAAAAAATATTTGCTGCTATTTCGGAAACTCGTTAATTCTTAGAAGCTTGACAACCCCTCTCAATGAAAGTGCTTTTACTCAGTCTGTGCTTAGGGCTACTTAAAGAGGAAACAAACCATAGAGACAAAACTGAAAACTCCTTTATTTTGTCAAGTTTCAAAGAGCTACTACAAACCATGTTGGATTTAGAGTTCCAAATTCATCTATCTATATAGGATTGAGCAGATGGAAATCTAAATATAAAAACTGCTACTGTAGACGAACGCTTCAACCTAGAAGAACAAAATTTGGTGAGCCAAGTGGGATTTGGGTACTGATCATTACCACCAAGTATCATCAAGATTGGGTGAAAAAATATTTGCAGGTATTTCGGAAACTCGTTAATTCTTAGAAGGTTGGTAACCCCTCTCAATGAAAGTGCTTTTCCACAGTCTGTGCCTAGGGCTACTCAAGAGGAAACAAACCATAGAGACAAAACTAAGAACTCCTTTTTTTGTCAAGTTTCAAAGAGCTACTACAAACCATGTTGGATATAGAGTTCCAAATTCATCTATCTATATAGGAGAGAACAGAAGGAAACCTAATAATAAAAAGTGCTACTGTAGATGAACGCTTCAACCTCAACCTAGAAGAACAAAATTTCGTGAGCCAAGTTGGATTTGTGTACTGATCATTACCACCAAGTATCATCAAGATTGGGTGAAAAATATTTGCTGGTATTTGGGAAAATCGTTAATTCTTAGAAGGTTGGCAACCCCTCTCAATGAAAGTGCTTTTCCACAGTCTGTGCCTAGGGCTACTTGAAGAGGAAACAAACCATAGAGACAAAACTGAAAACTCCTTTATTTTGTCAAGTTTCAAAGAGCTACTACAAACCATGTTGGATTTAGAGTTCCAAATTCATCTATCTATATAGGAGAGAACAGAAGGAAACCTAAATATAAAACTGCTACTGTACACGAACGCTTCAACCTAGATGAACAAAATTTTCTGAGCCAAGTGGGATTTGTGTACTAATCATTACCACCAAGTATCATCAAGTTCGGGTAAAAAAATATTTGCTGGTATTTCGGGAAGTCGTTAATTCTTAGAAGCTTGGCATGCCCTCTCAATGAAAGTGCTTTTCCACAGTCTGTGCTGAGGGCAACTTGAAGAGGAAACAAACCATAGAGACAAAACTGAGAATTCCTTTATTTTTTAAAGTTTCAAAGAGCTACTACAAACCATGTTGGATTTAGAGTTCCACATTCATCTATCTATATTTGAGAGAACAGAAAGAAAACTAAATATAAATACTGCTACTGTAGACGAACGCTTCAAAATAGAAGAACAAAATTTGGTGAGCCAAGTGGGATTTGTGTACTGATCATTACCACCAAGTATCATCAAGATTGGGGAAAAAATATTTGCAGGCATTTCGGAAACTCGTTAATTCTTAGAAGCTTGACAACCCCTCTAAATGAAAGTGCTTTTACACAGTCTGTGCTTAGGGCTACTTAAAGAGGAAACAAACCACAGAGACAAAACTGAAAACTCCTTTATTTTGTCAAGTTTCAAAGAGCTACTACAAACCATGTTGGATTTAGAGTTCCAAATTCATCTATCTATATAGGATTGAGCAGATGGAAATCTAAATATAAAAACTGCTACTGTAGACGAACGCTTCAACCTAGAAGAACAAAATTTGGTGAGCCAAGTGGGATTTGGGTACTGATCATTACCACCAAGTATCATCAAGATTGGGTGAAAAAATATTTGCAGGTATTTCGGAAACTCGTTAATTCTTAGAAGGTTGGTAACCCCTCTCAATGAAAGTGCTTTTCCACAGTCTGTGCCTAGGGCTACTCAAGAGGAAACAAACCATAGAGACAAAACTGAGAACTCCTTTTTTTGTCAAGTTTCAAAGAGCTACTACAAACCATGTTGGATATAGAGTTCCAAATTCATCTATCTATATAGGAGAGAACAGAAGGAAACCTAATAATAAAAAGTGCTACTGTAGATGAACGCTTCAACCTCAACCTAGAAGAACAAAATTTCGTGAGTCAAGTTGGATTTGTGTACTGATCATTACCACCAAGTATCATCAAGATTGGGTGAAAAATATTTGCTGGTATTTGGGAAAATCGTTAATTCTTAGAAGGTTGGCAACCCCTCTCAATGAAAGTGCTTTTCCACAGTCTGTGCCTAGGGCTACTTGAAGAGGAAACAAACCATAGAGACAAAACTGAAAACTCCTTTATTTTGTCAAGTTTCAAAGAGCTACTCCAAACCATGTTGGATTTAGAGTTCCAAATTCATCTATCTATATAGGAGAGAACAGAAGGAAACCTAAATATAAAAACTGCTACTGTACACGAACGGTTCAACCTAGAAGAAGAAAATTTTGTGAGCCAAGTGGGATTTGTGTACTGATCATTACCACCAAGTATCATCAAGATTGCGTAAAAAAATATTTGCTGGTATTTCGGAAACTCGTTAATTCTTAGAAGCTTGCCAACCCCTCTCGATGAAAGTGCTTTTCCACAGTCTGTGTTTAGGGCTACTTAAAGAGGAAACAAACCATAGAGACAAAACTGAGAACTCCTTTATTTTGTCAAGTTTCAAAGAGCTACTACAAACCATGTTGGATTTAGAGTTCCAAATTCATCTATCTATATAGGAGAGAACAGAAGAAAACTTAAATATAAAAACTGCTACTGTACACGAACGCTTCAACCTAGAAGAACAAAATTTGGTGAGCCAAGTGGGATTTGTGTACTGATCATTACCACCAAGTATCATCAAGATTGCGTAAAAAAATATTTGCCGGTATTCCGGAAACTCGTTAATTCTTAGAGACTTGGCAACGCCTCTCGATGAAAGTGCTGTTCCACAGTCTGTGCATAGGGCTACTTGAAGAGGAAACAAACCATAGAGACAAAACTGAGAACTCCTTTATTTTGTCAAGTTTCAAAGAGCTACTACGAACCATGTTGGATTTAGAGTTCCACATTCATCTATCTATATAGGAGAGAACAGAGGGAAAACTAAATATAAATACTGCTACTGTAGACGAACGCTTCAACCTAGAAGAACAAAATTTGGTGAGCCAAGTGGGATTTGTGTACTGATCATTACCACCAAGTATCATCAAGATTGGAGAAAAAATATTTGCAGGTATTTCGGAAACTCGTTAATTCTTAGAAGTTTGTCAACCCCTCTCAATGAAAGTGCTTTTCCACAGTATGTGCCTAGGGCTACTTGAAGAGGAAACAAACCATAGAGACAAAACTGAGAACTCCTTTATTTTGTCAAGTTTCAAAGAGCTACTACAAACCATGTTGGATTTAGAGTTCCAAATTCATCTATCTATTCAGGAGAGAACAGAAGGAAACCTAATAATAAAAAGTGCTACTGTACACGAACGCTTCAACCGAGAAGAACAAAATTTCGTGAGCCAAGTGGGATTTGTGTACTAATCATTACCACCAAGTATCATCAAGATCGGGTGAAAAAATATTTGCTGGTATTTCGGAAACTCGTTAATTCTTAGAAGCTTGGCCACCCCTCTCAATGAAAGTGCTTTTCCACAGTCTGCGCTGAGGGCTACTTGAAGAGGAAACAAACCATAGAGACAAAACTGAGATCTCATTTATTTTGTAAATTTTCAAAGAGCTACTACAAACCATGTTGGATTTATAGTTCCACATTCATCTATCTATATAGGAGAGAACAGAGAGAAAACTAAATATAATAACTACTACTGTAGATGAACGCTTCAACCTAGAAGAACAAAATTTCGTGAGCCAAGTGGGATTTGTGTACTGATCATTACCACCAAGTATCATCAAGATTTCGTAAAAAAATATTTGCTGGTATTTCGGAAACCTGTTAATTCTTAGAAGCTTGGCAACGCCACTCGATGAAAGTGCTTTTTCACAGTCTCTGCCTATGGCTACTTGAAGAGGAAACAAACCATAGAGACAAAACTGAGAACTCCTTTATTTTGTCAAGTTTCAAAGAGCTACTCCAAACCATGTTGGATTTAGAGTTCCAAATTCATCTATCTATATAGGAGAGAAGAGAAGGAAACCTAAATATAAAAACTGCTACTGTACACGAACTCTTCAACCTAGAAGAACAAAATTTGGTGAGCCAAGTGGGATTTGTGTACTGATCATTACCACCAAGTATCATCAAGATTGCCTAAAAAAATATTTGCTGGTATTTCGGAAACTCGTTAATTCTTAGAAGCTTGGCAACCCCTCTCGATGAAAGTGCTTTTCCACAGTCTGGGCCTAGGGCTACATGAAGAGGAAACAAACCATAGAGACAAAACTGAGAACTCCTTTATTTTGTCAAGTTTCAAAGAGCTACTACAAACCATGTTGGATTTAGAGTTCCAACTTCATCTATCTATATAGGAGAGAACAGAGGGAAACCTAAATATTAAAATTGCTTCTGTAGACGAACGCTTCAACCTAGAAGAACAATATTTTGTGAGCCAAGTGGGAATTTTGTACTGATCATTACCACCAAGTTTCATCAAGATTGGGTGAAAAAATATTTGCTGCTATTTCGGAAACTCGTTAATTCTTAGAAGCTTGACAACCCCTCTCAATGAAAGTGCTTTTACTCAGTCTGTGCTTAGGGCTACTTAAAGAGGAAACAAACCATAGAGACAAAACTGAAAACTCCTTTATTTTGTCAAGTTTCAAAGAGCTACTACAAACCTTGTTGGATTTAGAGTTCCAAATTCATCTATCTATATAGGATTGAGCAGATGGAAATCTAAATATAAAAACTGCTACTGTAGACGAACGCTTCAACCTAGCAGAACAAAATTTGGTGAGCCAAGTGGGATTTGGGTACTGATCATTACCACCAAGTATCATCAAGATTGGGTGAAAAAATATTTGCAGGTAATTCAGAAAATCGTTAATTCTTAGAAGGTTGGTAACCCCTCTCAATGAAAGTGCTTTTCCACAGTCTGTGCCTAGGGCTACTCAAGAGGAAACAAACCATAGAGACAAAACTAAGAACTCCTTTTTTTGTCAAGTTTCAAAGAGCTACTACAAACCATGTTGGATATAGAGTTCCAAATTCATCTATCTATATAGGAGAGAACAGAAGGAAACCTAATAATAAAAAGTGCTACTGTAGATGAACGCTTCAACCTCAACCTAGAAGAACAAAATTTCGTGAGCCAAGTTGGATTTGTGTACTGATCATTACCACCAAGTATCATCAAGATTGGGTGAAAAATATTTGCTGGTATTTGGGAAAATCGTTAATTCTTAGAAGGTTGGCAACCCCTCTCAATGAAAGTGCTTTTCCACAGTCTGTGCCTAGGGCTACTTGAAGAGGAAACAAACCATAGAGACAAAACTGAAAACTCCTTTATTTTGTCAAGTTTCAAAGAGCTACTCCAAACCATGTTGGATTTAGAGTTCCAAATTCATCTATCTATATAGGAGAGAACAGAAGGAAACCTAAATATAAAAACTGCTACTGTACACGAACGGTTCAACCTAGAAGAAGAAAATTTTGTGAGCCAAGTGGGATTTGTGTACTGATCATTACCACCAAGTATCATCAAGATTGCGTAAAAAAATATTTGCTGGTATTTCGGAAACTCGTTAATTCTTAGAAGCTTGCCAACCCCTCTCGATGAAAGTGCTTTTCCACAGTCTGTGCTTAGGGCTACTTAAAGAGGAAACAAACCATAGAGACAAAACTGAGAACTCCTTTATTTTGTCAAGTTTCAAAGAGCTACTACAAACCATGTTGGATTTAGAGTTCCAAATTCATCTATCTATATAGGAGAGAACAGAAGGAAACTTAAATATAAAAACTGCTACTGTACACGAACGCTTCAACCTAGAAGAACAAAATTTGGTGAGCCAAGTGGAATTTGTGTACTGATCATTACCACCAAGTATCATCAAGATTGGAGAAAAAATATTTGCCGGTATTTCGGAAACTCGTTAATTCTTAGAAACTTTGCAACGCCTCTCGATGAAAGTGCTGTTCCACAGTCTGTGCCTAGGGCTACTTGAAGAGGAAACAAACCATAGAGGCAAAACTGAGAACTCCTTTATTTTGTAAAGTTTCAAAGAGCTACTACAAACCATGTTGGATTTAGAGTTCCACATTCATCTATCTATATAGGAGAGAACAGAGGGAATCCTAAATATAAAAACTGCTACTCTAGACGAACGCTTCAACCTAGAAGAACAAAATATGGTTAGCCAAGTGGGATTTGTGTACTGATCATTACCACCAAGTATCATCAAGATTGGGTGAAAAAATATTTGCTGGTATTTCGGAAACTCGTTAATTCTTAGAAGGTCGGCAACCCCTATCAATGAAAGTGCTTTTACACAGTCTGTGCCTAGGGCTACTTGAAGAGGAAACAAACCATAGAGACAAAACTGAGTACTCCTTTATTTTTCAAGTTTCAAAGAGCTACTACAAACCATGTTGGATTTAGAGTTCCAAATTCATCTATCTATATAGAAGAGAACAGAAGGAAACCTAAATATAAAACTGGTACTGTACACGAACGCTTCAACCTAGATGAACAAAATTTCCTGAGCCAAGTGGGATTTGTGTACTAATCATTACCACCAAGTATCATCAAGTTCGGGTAAAAAAATATTTGCTGGTATTTCGGGAGGTCGTTAATTCTTAGAAGCTTGGCAACCCCTCTCAATGAAAGTGCTTTTCCACAGTCTGCGCTGAGGGCAACTTGAAGAGGAAACAAACCATAGAGACAAAACTGAGAATTCCTTTATTTTGTAAAGTTTCAAAGAGCTACTACAAACCATGTTGGATTTAGAGTTCCACATTCATCTATCTATATAGGAGAGAACAGAGGGAAAACTAAATATAAATACTGCTACTGTAGACGAACGCTTCAACCTAGAAGAACAAAATTTGGTGAGCCAAGTGGAATTTGTGTACTGATCATTACCACCAAGTATCATCAAGATTGGAGAAAAAATATTTGCAGGTATTTCGGAAACTCGTTAATTCTTAGAAGGTTGGCAACCCCTCTCAATGAAAGTGCTTTTCCACAGTATGTGCCTAGGGCTACTTGAAGAGGAAACAAACCATAGAGACAAAACTGAGAACTCCTTTATTTTGTCAAGTTTCAAAGAGCTACTACAAACCATGTTGGATTTAGAGTTCCAAATTCATCTATCTATATAGGAGAGAACAGAAGGAAACCTAATAATAAAAAGTGCTACTGTACACGAACGCTTCAACCGAGAAGAACAAAATTTGGTGAGCCAAGTGGGATTTGTGTACTGATCATTACCACCAAGTATCATCAAGATTGGGTGAAAAAATATTTGCTGGTATTTCGGAAACTCGTTAATTCTTAGAAGCTTGACAACCCCTCTCAATGAAAGTGCTTTTCCACAGTCTGTGCTTAGGGTTACTTGAAGTGGAAACAAACCATAGAGACAAAACTAGAACTCCTTTATGTTGTCAAGTTTCAAAGAGCTACTACGAACCATGTTGGATTTAGAGTTCCAAATTCATCTATCTATACAGGAGAGATCAGAGGGAATCCTAAGTAGAAAAACTGCTTCTGTAGACGAACGCTTCAACCTAGAAGAACAAAATTTGGTGAGCCAAGTGGGATTTGTGTACTAATCATTACCACCAAGTATCATCAAGTTCGGGTGAAAAAATATTTGCTGGTATTTCGGGAAGTCGTTAATTCTTAGAAGGTTGGCAACCCCTCTCAATGAAAGTGCTTTTCCACAGTCTGTGCATAGGGCTACTTGAAGAGGAAACAAACCATAGAGACAAAACTGAGAACTGCTTTATTTTGTCAAATTTCAAAGAGCTACTACAAACCATGTTGGATTTAGAGTTCCAAATTCATCTATCTATATAGGAGAGAGCAGAGGGAATCCTAAATATAAAAACTGCTACTGTAGACGAACGTTTCAACATAGAAGAACAAAATTTGGTTAGCCAAGTGGGATTTGTGTACTAATCATTACCACCAAGTGTCATCAAGATTGGGTGAAAAAATATTTGCTGGTATTTCGGGAAGTCGTTAATTCTTAGAAGGTTGGCAACCCCTCTCAATGAAAGTGCTTTTCCACAGTCTGTGCTGAGGGCAACTTGAAGAGGAAACAAACCATAGAGACAAAACTGAGAATTCCTTTATTTTGTAAAGTTTCAAAGTGCTACTACAAACCATGTTGGATTTAGAGTTCCACATTCATCTATCTATATAGGAGAGAACAGAGGGAAAACTAAATATAAAAACTGCTACTGTAGACGAACGCTTCAACCTAGAAGAACAAAATTTGGTGAGCCAAGTGGGATTTGTGTACTGATCATTACCACCAAGTATCATCAAGATTGGGTGAAAAATATTTGCTGGTATTTGGGAAAATCGTTAATTATTAGAAGCTTGGCAACCCCTCTCAATGAAAGTGCTTTTACACAGTCTGTGCTTAGGGCTACTTAAAGCGGAAACAAACCATGGAGACAAAACTGAGAACTCCTTTATTTTGTCAAGTTACAAAGAGCTACTACAAACCATGTTGGATTTAGATTTCCAAATTCATCTATCTATATAGGAGAGGGCAGAGGGAAACCTAAATATAAAAACTGCTACTGTAGACGAACGCTTCAACCTAGAAGAACAAAATTTGGTGAGCCAAGTGGAATTTGTGTACTGATCATTACCACCAAGTATCATCAAGATTGGAGAAAAAATATTTGCAGGTATTTCGGAAACTCGTTAATTCTTAGAAGGTTGGCAACCCCTCTCAATGAAAGTGCTTTTCCACAGTATGTGCCTAGGGCTACTTGAAGAGGAAACAAACCATAGAGACAAAACTGAGAACTCCTTTATTTTGTGAAGTTTCAAAGAGCTACTACAAACCATGTTGGATTTAGAGTTCCAAATTCATCTATCTATATAGGAGAGAACAGAAGGAAACCTAATAATAAAAAGTGCTACTGTACACGAACGCTTCCACCGAGAAGAACAAAATTTGGTGAGCCAAGTGGGATTTGTGTACTGATCATTACCACCAAGTATCATCAAGATTGGGTGAAAAAATATTTGCTGGTATTTCGGAAACTCGTTAATTCTTAGAAGCTTGACACCCCTCTCAATGAAAGTGCTTTTCCACAGTCTGTGCTTAGGGTTACTTGAAGTGGAAACAAACCATAGAGACAAAACTAGAACTCCTTTATGTTGTCAAGTTTCAAAGAGCTACTACGAACCATGTTGGATTTAGAGTTCCAAATTCATCTATCTATACAGGAGAGATCAGAGGGAATCCTAAGTAGAAAAACTGCTTCTGTAGACGAACGCTTCAACCTAGAAGAACAAAATTTGGTGAGCCAAGTGGGATTTGTGTACTAATCATTACCACCAAGTATCATCAAGTTCGGGTGAAAAAATATTTGCTGGTATTTCGGGAAGTCGTTAATTCTTAGAAGGTTGGCAACCCCTCTCAATGAAAGTGCTTTTCCACAGTCTGTGCATAGGGCTACTTGAAGAGGAAACAAACCATAGAGACAAAACTGAGAACTGCTTTATTTTGTCAAATTTCAAAGAGCTACTACAAACCATGTTGGATTTAGAGTTCCAAATTCATCTATCTATATAGGAGAGAGCAGAGGGAATCCTAAATATAAAAACTGCTACTGTAGACGAACGCTTCAACCTAGAAGAACAAAATTTGGTTAGCCAAGTGGGATTTGTGTACTAACCATTACCACCAAGTGTCATCAAGATTGGGTGAAAAAATATTTGCTGGTATTTCGGGAAGTCGTTAATTCTTAGAAGGTTGGCAACCCCTCTCAATGAAAGTGCTTTTTCACAGTCTGTGCTGAGGGCAACTTGAAGAGGAAACAAACCATAGAGACAAAACTGAGAATTCCTTTATTTTGTAAAGTTTCAAAGAGCTACTACAAACCATGTTGGATTTAGAGTTCCACATTCATCTATCTATATAGGAGAGAACAGAGGGAAAACTAAATATAAAAACTGCTACTGTAGACGAACGCTTCAACCTAGAAGAACAAAATTTGGTGAGCCAAGTGGGATTTGTGTACTGATCATTACCACCAAGTATCATCAAGATTGGGTGAAAAATATTTGCTGGTATTTGGGAAAATCGTTAATTATTAGAAGCTTGGCAACCCCTCTCAATGAAAGTGCTTTTACACAGTCTGTGCTTAGGGCTACTTAAAGCGGAAACAAACCATAGAGACAAAACTGAGAACTCCTTTATTTTGTCAAGTTACAAAGAGCTACTACAAACCATGTTGGATTTAGATTTCCAAATTCATCTATCTATATAGGAGAGGGCAGAGGGAAACCTAAATATAAAAACTGCTACTGTAGACGAACGCTTCAACCTAGAAGAACAAAATTTGGTGAGCCAAGTGGAATTTGTGTACTGATCATTACCACCAAGTATCATCAAGATTGGAGAAAAAATATTTGCAGGTATTTCGGAAACTCGTTAATTCTTAGAAGGTTGGCAACCCCTCTCAATGAAAGTGCTTTTCCACAGTATGTGCCTAGGGCTACTTGAAGAGGAAACAAACCATAGAGACAAAACTGAGAACTCCTTTATTTTGTCAAGTTTCAAAGAGCTACTACAAACCATGTTGGATTTAGAGTTCCAAATTCATCTATCTATATAGGAGAGAACAGAAGGAAACCTAATAATAAAAAGTGCTACTGTACACGAACGCTTCCACCGAGAAGAACAAAATTTGGTGAGCCAAGTGGGATTTGTGTACTGATCATTACCACCAAGTATCATCAAGATTGGGTGAAAAAATATTTGCTGGTATTTCGGAAACTCGTTA